>NC_056732.1:778127857-778225357 GCF_019279795.1 Protopterus annectens
CACCTGTGGATTATAATCTTAGAACACAGACTGGAGCGTCCCTTGCGGGACAACCCATAATTTGCACAAACCAAATAAAGGCGATAGACCGGCCATTTAGTCCACAGTGTATACAGACTCAGAATACAAGGGTGGGTAACCCTGATGACCCATGGGCCGAGACAATTGTATGAAATGGGTCCCGTGAAGTGGAGAGTGGGCAGCCTGTAGTGGTGTGTCCAGAACAGACCAGGACCTAGAGTAAGGATGGGTGCTGTTGAGCAGGCAAGGGTGGGGGAACTATGGGTAGCTACATATGGGTCTAGGTGTGCAGGTGTTGGCTGATGTGGGCTTATATGGACAGCCCTAGGTATGCAAGCGAATGTGTTCATTGGGCAGAAACGTCAGCCAACGAGCAGCCACATCCACTGCGAGTAACACTAAAACAAAGTGTAATCTATATGGCAAGGAACGGAATAACCAGATGTAGACGTATATATGTAGAGGTATGTGTGTGTATATCTACCCATAGCGACATACAGATATGCCTCTCCCTCACCCTAGTACAAATGTATACATACAGACAAAGAATACAGATACATACCCACATATAAACATATACATATGCAGACAACCATAGACCCATATGTCGTTAGATTTTATATATATATATATATATATATATATATATATATATATATATATATATATATATATATATATATATATATATATATATATATATATACAGCAAGATATAAATATATATGTATGCATACATATACAGATATATATCTATATATATTAATGTAACTATATATATATATATATATATATATATACATATATATATGTGACAGTAAATTTACACATGTATATAGCTAGGATATGATACAGCAGTTATGAGTAACATATGTTCACAGGCCATGCATATGGTGGTGGGAGGTCCAATAAACAAATGTGTAACATGTAGCATCACCCCCCACCCCCTCAGCTAGGCCGGTGAGACATACAGACACCCAATAAAGGTAAACACACCACTGCTTTCCAGACCACCTGCAGGATACTACCAGTGGGAGAGACCTGCAAGGTCTAATCTTGACATCGATGTCCCTTGTGGGATACCAAGAATTAATGATCAGAGAAGGTCCCAGTAATGATTTATCAAACTACGCTGTAGATGTACACAGACCAGTAGGTTGTGCAAGCCTAATAAACCATGGGTCAACACAACGTATGACATGTGTCCCAACATGGGGAGAGTGGGCAGTGTGTAGTGGTGTGTTTATATACCACCTCCACCCAGAGTAAGGATGACTGCTGTAGAGGAGTGGCAGGTGGGGGAACTATGAGTATGCGATTATGGGCCTAGGCATGCAGGTGTTGGCTGGCAGAGCTGTATTAGGACCGCCCCGGGGATGTAAGTAATATTCTGATATGGGCATAGTTGATGCCAATACCTCCCAACCTATAAGAACACATTCACTGGATAGGCTGTAAACCATTGGGGGAACACATAGGGACCATATCATTGAACTGTCCCCTATTACCAGGGGCATCCCTGATTTAGACTCAGATTCTAAGTCTGTCCCACCTAAACCCTCCTAAAACTAGTGATATCAGGAGGAAAGGTGGTGGATTACACGTAATGATTAATGACAACAATTAAGAGTTATAAACAGCATGTACCTCAGACAATGTGCATGAATACATATGATCTGAGTCTGTCAATGTGTCAGATTGATAGCACCAATAATTTAAATGTGTCCCTGATGTTGTTATGCTGTGTCCCTGATTCAGTTTTCATTTTTCCCCAATTGTATGAGAGGTCTGATAGGGACAGAAAGCACATATTCCACTGACTACCTTAGAAAGATGATAGAATAATAGGTATGCAGTAGCATGACTTGGCTGACAGATGTGGGTCCTAAAACCCAACTACTTGTCTGTATTGAAGAGTCTCAGTTCCCATGTATCAGCCAGATGGGTGCAGATTGTAAGAGGAACACACAAATAATATGAATAAAACACGACATGCCGCTGATTCCGTACAGTCGAACGGCATGCCGTCGCCTAATGGGCAGCCATTCCTGATACTGTAGGCATGTATTCCAATGTAATAGTCATCACAAGGTAATATTGTGGCCCTCGCTCCCACCCAGGGGTGTGAGTGTCAGATGCAAGCACCAATCTCAGTGCATTTGCAAGTGTGGGAGCAAGCGGGTGTATGCCTGTTTGGCCGCCAGTATGCGAGTATTACACTGGTAAAGCAATGTAGAGGCTTATTGAGTGTAAGAAGCTGTAACCAGAGGTTAGCATTTTATAACACCCCGCAAACCAATGAACACCCGCTCACAACTGCTTTAATGTGTCTTAATCCCTCCGTATCCACTGGCCTTGTTCTGCCCTGCAACAAAATAAACGGCCTCTGCAAGGCTAGAAACCAGGACCCTGCACACACAGCTAATGTGATTTACCAAACGCCATGACATATATACAGACATCGGACATTATCACAAACATATCATACAGCGCAGTCATTCAACAAGTATAGGAATGTATTCCATCATGTAGATGTATGTGTGAGTGTTTATGTCCAGCATATAGGTACATACATATATAGAGATATATCAGGGCCATACCATGTGACAACAAAGTGTTACAAATGAATGAAAAGGGAAACACCAGCGACACCTGTATTATGTAGTGGTGTTGTCTTATGTAATATCAAGACTCCCTCAGACAGACATGTGTCAGTCATACACGCAAACAGTTGTACATTGGCTGTATACATCACTCTGTGAATGTAATGTACATTAACACAACAGTACCTGTCCAATCATTATGTGAGAACAGTACTCTTGCAAGGTGCTGTGTGCAACATCATCATCATGATAAAGGTAAATGGGGTAACCAGAGAGGGACCGGTAGTGTTGTGTGTACAATGGGGTTGTCCGCATCACGTGTACCTGGAAAATTTAGGAGTGATGTGCATACCAGGATTGTGCACCTGAGAGACAGGGGTGAGGATAACAGGAGTATGTTGTGATGCATATTACAAGGGTTACATGTGTCCAGTGGGTACGTTTGTGAAATGGACAGATATGTATGGGGAAATGTTGTCCTAGGAACTGATTGGCCTTATGTTTCCATAGGGTGAGAGTGGGATGTGGGGGAAGGAGAGTAGGTATGTCCATGGAGGATAGGCAGGGTAAGATCACACACAAGACAGCATACATGGTCAGTATATGACACATGTGGGGGGATACACCTCAGACAGGGAGGGGTGTTCGGCATTCACAAGACCATGGAAACAGTGGGACGGAGGTCCCCAGCAATGGGCAGCCACCACTGCACCAAAACAGCTGCAAAGGAGGCAGTGCTGGGGACTGTCCAGGAAGGGTGACCTCACCCTGTAAATGTGACACTCCACCCTTGAGCTTGCATATCTGGCCTCAGAACTCCTTATTGAGCCCCCAGTGCACCACGTCCGGGTCCGCACAACAGTGGACATGTTCCTGTCTGTCCCTGCTCCCAGGGGGGACAGTCCCCATCCTCAGTAGTGGTACCACAAGAAGGTGGTGCAGAACCAACAGAGGTTGAGATCCAAGGCTGGGCTCCAGATGTGCTGGTGCCTGGTGCCATGGTCAGCTGAAGTGGGACAGGAGGTTCTGCCGGGACCTCCAAACCCATACACCCTATAGTGTTGCAGTTTAAACACAGATATGGCTTAGTAATAGACAACAGCATTCAGGATTACTTACAACAGTATGCATAGATATGACCATCAACACAACACAACAGATGGTATACATTTGCAGAGGGAGCACAACACATGCATATATACTGCATGACATCTGTACGAAGTGTAGAAGACATGTGACTGCAGCTATGAAGAGTGGCCCATTATTGGCTTGCCACTGAGAACCCCAGACAGTGTCTGTCATGCCACTGTTTCATGTGACATATGTCCATTCAGGGATGCGATGGCAGTAACACATCCCTATCACCATGTACTGGCAGCAATCCTCACACTATGCTCCTGCTGTGTACAGATGTGTGTTCAGTGTGTAACACAGGAAACAAATAGTTCCACACACTGACCAGTCCACAGATGGCCCTACAGATGAGGGTCCCTCACCAACAGAGCACTGACATGCCTGTTATAATACATGCAGAATAGCCATTACCACACACACATGTTAAACAGGCAGTAGTGTCAATAAAGCATAGCTTCACTTACATGCTGTAGTCATGTCTGGCACATCACCCTCCTGTCTTTAGGCTATTTCCCACTGTGTATGATGTTTGAGGAACATTCAGATATCAACAGTGATGCCATTTCCAAACATCACATCCAGCTACCACTCACAGCGACTGCCATGGCCAAACACTAATATGATATTCCTAGATACTGTACTGTGTTTATCATGCAAATGGCTATGGGAACATCATCACAGCTGTTCCACATGCAATCAGCTAGAGGAGGACTGCAATAGGTGCAGAGGCCAACACCTGATCATGTCCATCACTTATAATACGCATGCTCTTGAGCAGGTGTACACCTCCACATCCCCCAGAGAGTGTGTGGGAGGGACAGACAACGTACATCAGAGAAGGGCTTGGAGACTAAAACCTAAGCATCATCTGTCACACAACTATCAGTACAGGGGTCAAACCCCTGGCTGACTAGTCATTACTATTACAAGTGCATGCAGTTACTACATGTGCCACAAAGCTGACATGTTGCTGTGCTCTAAGAACATATATGTGTGTTGGTGAGAGACATGTGCAACAGAGATATAGTAGACATACATGAGGTGTAGCACACATGGCTGTCCACGTGAACGGATGCCATTGTCATCACAACCACACTCTCTAATGGACTCACATTGACGCTCTTTTCCAGGGCCACAACTACACTCCATAACTACTTAGTTTGCCACACTGTAGTAATGCACAGGTACTACATGCACCACAGGGGATATCTGGAGGTTCTATGGGCTAGAGCATGTGAACATGTTTGACATCTGTTGGTATGCCAATGGGAGTTATACTGGGAGTGACTGTGGTTGGAAGCATCATAACCGACAGGCAGACACAAGGTGCCAGTACTGACATGCATGTATGCATTGCTTCGTGGGTGTGTAGTGGTTGGCTGTGCAAGATGGCTGTACAAGGCTGGGTGAGGGGTAATCCTTGGCATCATGCCACCTGACAATGGTGTGCAGTGTGGTACAGGGGTGTAGTGTCTGCAATGTCGCACACAGATGGGTACTGCATGAACTGCCCTGACATCCTGGTTACCATTGTGTATGGCCATAGCTTTGCAATGCATGCCATGTCTGTGTTTTATAGTCCTTGACATGGACATTGCCTGGGATGTGCATGTCTCACATTACTGTACAGTGACATGTACAGGTGTACCTGGTATGGCAGGCACATGTTGTGTACACAGACTGTTATCCTCTGATATGCCAATACTGGCCTGTTGTGGCCAAACCTGGTTATAGTCAGCAGGTCGACCCTGCACCTGCATTGATAGCATGATACAGGTATTCCCTGGTGTCAGTGGTATCGGTCCATACAGGGTACATGTGTACGGCATCTGTGGATCACATTTGATAGCAACACATACGTTGCAGGCATCCAGTGGGGAACATAGTGAAGGCACATTGTCTGCAACTATGTGTCTATTGTACCTCTGTACAGGATTTCATGTCTTCTACAGCCCACTGTGATCACACCATGCCTACTATCTGTCATCAATGTTCATGGTACTAGCAACACAGCAGGATATCCTAGGCAAGTGTGTTTTATGTATGACGCATGGGTTCAGGACATATACTGGGTACTAGTAGGGTTGCATACTTTGTTCACCAGGCCTGTTGCCAGATGTAGGGGTATGGCATGCCAACACAGTCCCATGGCTCACTGACATCTGTACGCCTCGTGAGGTGAGCATTGTGTCATAAGACGAACACCATATATGAAAACTACAAGATCTGCTCACCAACATGTCCAGTGGTTAGGCACTCACAGCCACCTCCACACAGGCTCTGACAGTCAAAACACACACCTGCCATGTCCTGGATTCAAACCCCTACCTACCTAATGTTTCACACTGCAGCAATATGCATTTACGGCACACGCTACAGAGAATACTGGGTTACAGCAGAGGTGTATTTCTAGGTGTGTGACATCAGCATGATTGCCAAAGGTGAGTATATGACTTGTACAGAGTGTGAGTACTCTAAAAGCATTGGTCTGTCCTCAGGCAGAAGGACACACACACACGCACACACACACACACACACACACACACACACACACACACACACACACACACACTTGGCAAGTCTGGGCTTACAACACTGGCATAACTACTCTATCACACTACAGCAATACGCAGTTACAGAACGCACAACAGAGACTACTGGTCTACGATGTTCCCAGAGGTGTATTTCGAGGTGAGTGAATCAGCAGCATTGCCAAAGGTGAGTATATGATTTGTACAGACTGTGGGTAGCCTATAAACCATTTCACTCTACACAGTCTAAGACAGACAGATGCGCACACATTCTCACACACAATTGGCAAGTCTGGGGTTAGAACTACTACCTAAGTAGTATAACACTACAGCAGTATGCAATTATGGGATTCGCCAGTGAGATTACTGAGTTACAGCTCTCGCAAAGGTGTATTTCACAATGGATGACCTCAGCAGGCTTGTCATAATACTGCTATGGGGAGGGCAGTGTGTGCATGGGCCATAACCCAGTTATGTAGGGGTTGACATGCCACATGTGGGTGCACATGGGGCCATATGTCACAGGTATGTGTATACAGCTACTAGATGACTACTTCCCTGTACAGTCATGTTGCACAGCTGGCATGTGCACCACATAGTCTGACATGCTGAAAGATACAGGTGGCTAGTATCTGCAGTGAATGACATCTGCACCTCATGTGTTTGGGGCTGTTTGGTTGTGTGCTGGATGGGACAGGCATGGATGGCTCCTTGTCATGGTCATCCTCTTCCACACATCTATGTCTGTCTACCTTAGACGTATTATAGTGTGTTGTCCTTACATATATGCCTGTATTCCTATCCACTGTGTGTGCAAGACAGGCGTGTTGCATACTGACATGTGCTGCACTAAGAACTGTGACTGCCAGATATGTCCGGACCACTGATGTTTGCAGACATGGCCTTCATGTGTTTGTGTGTGAGCATGCCCAGTATGACCATTAGTATGTTGTGCTGACATTGCCTTCATACCTTCAAGTGTGTGAGCATGCCCAGTATGGCCATCTGTAGCGCATGTGTTACATGTCCAGGTAGTCTGTACTGTGGTGCTGACCTTTGTGTTGTAAACAGACAGGTAGCATGCTGTGTCTGCCGAGTATCCATCAGTCATGTGGCATTGACTGTTGCTACATTTCTGCATAGCAGGCGGGGAGACACCTAACTGTATCTACATTCCTACAAAGGAGCGGGGGCACACCTGACACTGTTGCTATAAGTGTACGTTCGACGTGGGGCACACCTAACACTTGTACACATTTGCTAGTACTGTACTGGTATGTCAGGCACTCCATGTCAGTGTGTAGTCTTACCCACTGTGCTGGCTAGAGGCATACTAGTGTACTACAGATCTTGGCTTTAATTACCAACATATTAATTTCTGACTTCCTAGCCTTCACAACCTACACCCAACTGCCTGGCCTGCTGTAGTCTGTCTGTGTGGGTCTGTGGGAGGGGTTACCTATAGGGCACATTCAGCGACCATAGTACAACACTTGTTTGTGCCGGTCTACACCTGTCCAGCTGGTTGAGACTTGTGTGGGTCTTATGGACACACATGATGCTCTGCCCATTACCTGCAGTGGGGTTTGTCACCCTGTGTAGTACTGGCTACTATGGTGACTCCAGTGTGTGTTACAGATGTCATGGTGCC
This sequence comes from Protopterus annectens, assembly GCF_019279795.1. Classification (NCBI taxonomy): domain Eukaryota; kingdom Metazoa; phylum Chordata; order Ceratodontiformes; family Protopteridae; genus Protopterus; species Protopterus annectens. Next base: position 778,135,798 of record NC_056732.1, read on the forward strand.
ACTGTGGGTGTCTACTGTTTGCTGCCTTAACATTCGGCTACCCAATTCCCTTGCATGCTCACATCCATACCATAGCTACAGGTACCAACACATTCTACTACATTTGACAATTGGTAGGTTGATTGACTTAACTTGAGGGTGTGCCAGACTTGAGGATGGTGCTGGAGAGCTGCCTATGTCAGATGCACATAGTACACTCCCTATACGTGGCTGAGTACAGGTAGTGTCATGTTTGGCATCCCTTTTACTGTATGTGTGAGTCAGAGAGGGTGACATTCCCTGGGTCCCTACTGTGTCAGTGCATATGCTATGCACTGCCTCTTAGCTAAGGCCAGGTCATACTGGGCATGCCTCCTTCCGCCTACTGGGTCAGGCTCAGGTTGTTCCTCCTCTGAGTCACTCTGTGCCTGTACAGGCCTTGGCATTGGTGGGGGGCTGCGTGGCCCTGCTCCATGCTGTTCCTGATGCAGCTGTTTCCGCAGGATCATATTGTGTAGCATAGCACATAACATAACAATTTGGGTGCATGTAGCTTCTGAATACTGCAAGGATCCACCAGATGTGTCCATACACTGGAACCATGACCTGAGCATCCCAAACACACACTCTGTTGTATGTCTGGCATGTGCGTGTGCCTCATTATGGTATTATTGTTCAGGTGTGTGTACATTTCTGATGGGTGTCATCAGCCATGGCTCCAGTGGGTACCCAGCATCCCCCACTAGGTGACCATAGGGGATGTCCATATTGACAAAGGTGTGGTACAGCTGGGTCAGATGCCATATTTCTGAATCGTCATAGCTTCTAGGGCAGCCAGCACACATATTCTTTATAATGCCCTGGGCATCACATATGACATGGGAGTTGATGGAGGGGATGCCCCTGCGGTTGATGTAGGCCCTACCCTGCTCACCGGGTGGTGCTTTGATGTGTAAGTGCATGCAGGCTATAGCACCACCTGTGGTAGTCTGCTATTTGGTGGAAGAGACGCATATTGCTGGTCAACACCTCACGTGTGGTGAGGAAATATATGTGCTCACTGGTATGTGCTGACATGGCATCCAGGAACTGGTGGAATACTCTGGATGCTGATGCCTGTTAGATTCCCATGATATCCCCAGTTGTGCTTTGGGAGAAACCTGTGGCTAGTATACCTAGGCCTACACATACCTTGGTATCCACTGGGATGGGTTCCCCTCGGCCTGTTTGATGTGTCAGGTGTGGCCAGAACAGCTGAACAATCTGCTGTAGGAGGTCGTTGTCCACCCTATAGCGTTCCACTATCTCCAGCTCGTGTAGTCCCTGGTAGGTTACCCTGAGTCTGTACACTCTTCTCTGTCTCTTCACTGAGGGTTGTTTGGCAGCATTCACAACTTCACTACTCTCAGCCTCTTGCACATGTTGGTCTATGTTGCCTGCTGCAGCCCTTCTCGTTTCGTAGATTTATTTGTTAAAATTTCCCTGCATGTATACACAGGTGGTGTAGAGTATGGAAAAACCAGAGGGGAAGGTGTTTGCTTAGTTTATAGTAATGTTCTGAGCTGGGCTGGTCTGCTGCCCCTGTAATTGGCTGATTCTGATACATATCACCTGTCAGCTCAGCTAGTTCACCTTGATTACTCTGTTACAGCTGTTGTCCATCCCAATTGCACTAGGCAGGTATAGACACACCCCTAGCTTAGCCATGCTAAGCTAGGAGCAATCCCGAGCCAAAGGGCTCCAATCCACGTACGGTATGCCTGACACACACCCATGATATCATCCATATCCGAGTTTTGCACCCAGCTGTCTATACACATACACTCTTGGGACATGCCTCACACCCTGGGGATAACCGGGATTCACTATCCTTTACCTCATTTGCATAGGATTGCCTGCTAATGCATAGTTATATGACCCATTCTGAGCCTCCCCAAAACTAACCACTGCTTACCATCATGCACACCCACACACAATTGCTTAAAAGTGCCTTACTCACACCCTATTCAATGGCCCTTGTTCTGCCCAGCAACAAAAAAAACGGTCTTTGTAAGGCTTGAAACCAGGACCCTGCATAGCACAGCCAATGTGCTTTACCACTAAGCCATGGCAGATATACATACATTGGATGGTATTATGTACATATCATCCAGCAACACATATTCCATCACGTAGATGTATTTGTGTTAATGTCTGTATATATATATATATATATATATATATATATATATATATATATATATATATATATATATATATATATATATATATATATATATATATATATATATATATATATATATATATATATATATACATACACAAACATAGATATAGATATATATATATATATATATATATATATATATATATATATATATATATATATATATCTATATCTCAAGAACAAACCTCGTGAAACAAAGCATTAGACAAGAATGAAAAGGAAACCACCAGTGAATCCTGTGTTATGTACTGGTGTTAATCCCAAGGTAAGTGTGTTTCTATGTGACACACGGGTTCAGACTGTATTCAGGGTAATATTAGGGTTGCTGACATTACTCACCAGGCCTATTGCCAAATGTATGGGTATGTCTTGCCAACCCAGTCTCTTGGCTGATTGTGACATTTATGGCCACTATATAGGGGAAACAACAAAACACACTCCTCAACACATCCAGTGGCTAGCCACCCACATAGGAAATGACTGACAAACACACACACCTGCTATGCCTTGGAATAGAACACTTACATGATTACATTATCACACTACACATTACACAGTTACAGAACGCGCTACAGAGATTACTGGGTCACATCAATCCCAGAGGAGAATTCCTAGGTGGGTGACGTCATCAGCCTTGCTAACGTTGAATATAGGAATCGTACAGAGTGTGATTAGTCTAAAAAGCATTGTTCTGTCCACCGGCAGATGGACACACACTTGGCATGTCTGGGGTTAGAACACCAATATAACTACTTTATCACACTACAGCATTACATAGTTGCAGCACGCTATCAAGATTACTGGGTCACATAAATCCCAGAGGAGTATTCCTAGGTGGGTGACATCATCAGCCTTGTCAAAATTGAGTATAGGAATCGTACGGAGTGTGAGTACTCTAAAAAGCATTGTTCTGTCCAACAGCAGACAGACATACACACACACACACTCGGCATGTCTGGCACCGACCTAACTACTTTACCACACTACAACATTATAGTTTCATAGTTTCATAGTATAGTACTAGGCTATCTGCCCTGGGGCATTTGTAAGCCTAGCCATAGTGATGTGGCTTTTGCCACCCCATGAAATGGTACAAAAATGTACAGAATAAATCTAGAATACTGTGCCTCTGTCTAGTAGTGACACAATGAAGGTCCCCTTATATAATAGAATTAGTTTACTGTGCCCCTCATGACACAGCTATGGAATCCTCTGCATTTGGCCTCATAATATGTGGATGAGTAGTTTCACAATAGTGTTGCGTGGCATTATATTGTGTATCTGCATCTTACTGCGACTGACCATGGATCAACTTTCACTCATGTGTGTTGACCCTTGCAACAGTTACTACCTTCTGTGGTACAGTTTAAGGCTGGGTACCACTGGTTTGCCTTCATGGTTGTGTTTGTTTGAATCCTGTTTCTGTTTCAATGGCACAATACCTGCACATATGTGAGTGTCTAAAGTGCATTTATGTAGGACCCAGCATTTGGACATGCATTGTACATCTGCATGGGTGCCATGACAGTCACCACTTTGCTCTTAAGGAGCATAATATTGGCTTTGAAGACTGACCATGTGTGGCATACTGTCAGCCCTGTTGGTGTGACTATGGTGATCTAGGTCATTGGTGTTGATGACATCCAACATGCAGTGAGCACATATATTGGTACATGATGAGTCTCCCCGGTTCATAATGAGATAGCTGAGTGGCCATGATTATGGTGTCCTGTCTGACATCTGGTATTCCCCATTGCAGCACAATGACAGTTGGGATTTCTGAGGCATGGTGGATGATCTGTCACAAGGTGCAATTTGGATTACACTTTGGCACAAAGGTAGTTGCTCAGCATAATGCATCTTACATTGTGCAAGTGCAACTTGCGTGGGGGTGTACATATCCCTCAGGAAGTTGGACACACCTGTGGCCCATGTGGTCCAATAAAGGATGTTGGCCAAGAGATGAGGTACGTGTTATAACATGGTCATGCAGGGGTGCTCTCCAAAGCATTGAACCATATCTCAATCACAGCACAGATAAGTTCTCCATGTTTCAGATTGTTGTAAGTGAGTCCATATTGAGTACCTCATTTGTATAATTGAGTAGCAAGACCCACAGTTTATTTCTTGGCTGTCCCTGTTGCACCAGTAGACTTTCACTTGAACCTGGCATGATTACAGCACTATAGGGGATGCATAGGCCATTGCCAGTATCCAGATTCTCAGGGGTGACAGGTGCAGACCCTGTCTGGCAAAGCATCATGGTCTATCAACCATGTTATCCCAGGCAGGGAGATGCTGGATACTCTTTGAATTACACAAGTAAATGTCATGATTGTGGAATATAATCCTTGTCCCTGTACTGCTGCATTATTCTGGCCACTGGCAGAATGCTACCCAGGCCTTGGGACATACCCACATGGGCTACATAACCTGACAATTCCTAAATGTGTTTCCATGCAGTCCAGGCTACTGCATCACAGGTCCTACACAACAACATAGCATATGCCAGTGACATGTGTATAGTTCTAAAGGTGGTCGGAGTGTATGGGTATGTGGCTAATCATGGCAGACAGGCAGTTGACAGTATGCTTGCCCTGATATAGCTTGGTGTGTAACATAGTGCTAGGGTTTGCGTTCACAAATGAGTACTGTTGGCCATGTTTCCGGCCACATGTTCTGAGGTGGGACCCAATTATGCAAACTATATCATACAGTCTTTGTATTCTGTTGCCTGTCTATTCCAACTTGGGAGGCCTCTTGCTTGGCCATATACTTAGAGGCATCTGTGGATGTGTGTGATATCTGGTGGAATGTGTGTGTGTGTCCTTATTGTGTTTTGGTAAGGGTATGTGTTGGTTGTGGTGATGAGATGCATGTGTTAACCTACACCTCTTGACTGTCTAGTCCAGTCATGGGTGTAGTATGGACTACCTCCAAGATCACCCCTGTAGCTACATCCCAGACAATGTGTGGGGTGTGGTGTTAGGTGGGTTTGGCAGTGTACATGGCATAGAAATTGCATTCCCCCAGGATGGCCACATACACAAAGCTGACATTAGTAAACACCAGTAGCTGAGTAGTGGATATGCCTGTATGAGCATTCAGTACTACAAGTACCACATACTGTATTTAGTATACTTACTGCTTATGAAGATGTTTTAGACAGTGATGCTCACATGTAAATATTTGAGTTATGGACGTGGCAACACTAGCTATTACAGGAACATGGTAGCTACCTTTAGTAGCATTCCACCTCTGAGGGCCACATCACATCCTGATAGTTGATTACAGATGATGCAAGTGTGAACAGGGCTGTATCCTTGTTTGGGTATAAGCATACATACCCAGCAGAACCATGAGCTCTCTTGGGCACAGAAAACCACTCCCAACACAGAGTCAGATATCAATAGACTCTGCTGCCACTATCGACATAATCAGGATATAATCAGATAGTGTATGCCATCACCTATGAAGCTGCTATTACACATGGGCAGCAGTTTCCTACATCTTACATGCCTACTGCAGATGTCACACTGGAGTTAAAGATGATATGCACCCTGTTTCATTACCAGTACTGTCAACATATTTCCAAGCAGCTGTTAGTCTGGTAATGAGAGGTTAGGCTACACAAATCTACATGTTCAACCAGTGTGTCTCTACTGTCAATATCCACTCTATGTAGGTGTGCACATAGCCATTTGGCTCAGCCCTGTAACAAGGGTCAGTACACATTTGCAGAACATGAACACATGCACAGCTGTCATTGATTGCAAACAATAGTAGAGAGGTGGATATTAGGCAAGGTGGACTTTTAGGCAAGGCTCATAAGACAAACTGACCACCGTACATAGCACATGTAACCAGAAACTGAGGGTATTGCTACTCAACGCCAGGAGTCTAAACCTCACATTGTACACACTCAAGGCACTCCTCAGTATGGAGAACATCGATATCTGTTCAGTAACAGACACTCAGTTTAAGGCTCCAGAGAGCACCCCAGCACCACCAGGCTATAACTCATACCACGCCTTTTGGTCACAGAACCTGGACAGGAACACATAAAGCAGGGGTGTATCCATATTCATCAAGGATATTCACACCTTCAGGTTAGTGGTGCAGCACGACGCATCAAAGATCATCCAAGTGCAAGTGACAATGGGCAACACTGCAATCGAAATTGTAGCTTGCTACAGATCACCCACCATGACCCAGGACCCACATTCCACATTTCCGGGGACACTGGGAACTATGCGGGTCCTACCAAACACCCTAATACTGGGTGATGTTAACTACCCAAACATTAACTGGGAGAACTACTCGAGTACTAACTCCCTTGCCCAGCGCTTCCAATAATTCCTCGACTCTAATGCCCTGGAACAACTGGTCTACACCCTCACCAGAGGGAACAACATATTAGTCATCACCAACATGGGCAACCGGTGTTCCACACCTGACGTCAACCCCTCGCTGGTTAGATCAGACCATAGACTAATAACTCTGGATATTCACATTCCACCCACAACCCCAAAGCAGACTTCATGCTGCTTATGCCCGAGGTGGAAAAGTTCACAGCCCCCACGCCAATGGACAATGCTGTCCAAGATGCTGAAACCTATACAAAGGCACTCTATGATCATCTGCAGGAATGCATGGATCATGCTATCTCAAGTCTAACCTAGACTCACTCCTCCAAGAACAGGAAACCAGTCTGGTAGACACCTGCCATACTCAGGCTCTACAATAGTAGGAGGTAACTAGTACAGATAAGAGCAAAATCCCTAGAAGGACAGACATTCCTGATCAGTATCAACAAGAAACTACAATCCCTCATGAAATCATCCAAGGCTAGCTTCAAAAGAGAATTTCCCAAGGACCCTACAGACAACCACAAAGCGTTCTTTTGCTATGTCAAGAACCTAAGTGGGAACTCTCAGATCTGCTCAAAGTTGGTGCAGACTGCCACAAAATACACTGAACAGACTGATATTGCCAGCATTTTGGCAGACATGTTCAGTGCAAACTTCACACCCCTCTCAACCCCTAAACGGCCCTTAACCATACTAGAAGAATGTACAGCCCCGGCAATCACCGACACACAGGATAAAACAGTCCTATCCAAAACCACAAATACAGCCTCAATGGGACCAGACAGTGTCCCAAGCTATATCTTACATGAGCTCCAAATGAACTAACCCCTCACCTAAACACAGTGTTCAAACACAGACTGTCTACAGGCTACATACCCCTAAAGTGGCGCACAGCAGCAGTGATCCCACTCCACAAAGGTGGCACCACGATGGACCCCCCGGAACTATTGCCCTATAAGCCTGACTAACTTGGTCTGGAAGGCTATGAATCGCATCATCATGGAACATATTAACAGAAACATTGGGAACCTCCAGACATTCGACCCAACCCAGGTCTGCTTAATGAGTGCAGATCATGCTTACTGAACCTGTTTGATGTCTTACAGTCACCTAGACTTTAGGTGTGGTGTGTGATAGTTCACACATACTACCCAGACCTCACTAAGGATTATGACACCATTCCCCACTCAGGTATTGTTTATAAACTCACCAGCCAGTACATACACCCATACATCACAGGTTGGGTTAACAACAGGCTTATACACAGAATCCACATGGTAAGCCTAGCAGTCTCCAGGTCCAACTCTTAACCATCACAACTGGTGTCCCACAGGACTCAGTCCTGGGACCCCTACTGTTTGCCATATACTTCTCAGAGGTACAGGCAAACAAAAGTGGACTACAGCAGACCATGTTTGGTGATTACTGCAAAACTGGGGGCCATAATTGACAGTCCAGCTGTCACAGACATCCTTCAAAGGGCCTCACATAGACCAACAGAGGATGTCACAGTCATGGCCTCCAGCTAAAGGCCACAAACTGCATGGTCATTCCATGTTGGGCAATCTAAACACCCACATATTAACACGAGTGGCAGCCACTTTAATACAGACAAGGTAATGGGTATGTGGGGACTACATTAGATAGTGATCTCTCCTTTGACAATCACATCTCCAAAGTAATTAGGCCACCCGTCTATGTAGGCCATCTGATTACTTAAGGGTTCGCATCTAGACATACTGAGGTTATTGTGCCCCTTTACTCATCACTCATCAATCCCATCATTGAGTATGATAACCCATTTGGGATGTACCTCAGAAGACACATCCGACAGGTCCACAAACATACCTCGCCAAGAGCATTACTGGCCTCAGACATGTGTCCAATGCTGCCAGACTGTATGAACTCTTGCATTACTCAGTGGCATCTCGTTTACTCAGAGATGATCTTTGCTGCCCAACAAAAACATGTCCAATTCAGGCTTAATGGATATGCTCCACCTATGGGAATCTATGTCACAGTGAGTCACACACTGTAATGAGCTAAACCTTGCCACAACCATAACTGGAAGATGTTGGAGTGACAGATTCCTGTCACAGGTACTCCCCATGCTTTGGAACTACATCCCTGATTACATTATATGGAGACCCTCACTAACACTCCAGGGACACCTTGCAGACTGGATGGGAACAGTGGGTACACCCCAGGGATTCCGCAATTGGCTCTGCTCCACAGAGGGACAGTTAGTTAATCAATTGGGTGGCAACAGCTGACACATTTTGGCTAGGTATATGAATAGACTCGGGCAGTTAGCCACATACCTACTTATGTACCTATGAACCTATACATACAGTATCAGCACATGCTGCTAGCTTAATTTACTGTTCAGGTGTTGACTTAATTTATGCCAATAGCGGTTGTGTGTGCAATAGTTGAGGGCTGCCTCTGTAGGATGCACACAGTAGATCACCTATACATGAAAATTTACAGGTAGTCTTGTGTGTGTGCCATCCATGTTTACTGTGTGTGCAGGTGGAGAAGGGTGTCAGTCCATAGGTGCCTACACTGTCAGTGTGTGTGCTATATTTTCCCTCTTTGACAAGGCCTGGGCATACTGGGCATGCCTCCGTCTGCCTACTGGGGCTGGCTCAGGGTTTTTGTGGTCTGTGTACCTCTGTTCCTGTGGGGCCCTTGGCAATGGTGGTGGCCTGTGAGGGCCTTCACCATTCTGTCCCTGCTGCAGCTGTTTCCGCAGGAGCATATTATGTAACATGGCACATACTATGAAGATGTAGGCACACGTGCCTGGAGAGTACTGCAAGGCTCCAACAGATATGTCCAAGCAACGAAACCATGATTTTAGCATTCCAAACACACGCTCTATGAAGATTCTAGTTTGTGCGTGTGCCTCATTATGGCGTTCTTGCATGGGTGTGTGTGCATTTCTGATGGGAGTCATCATCCACGGTTCCAATGCATAGCCAGCATCCCCCACCAGGTGGCCATATGGGATATCCCCCCTGGCAAATACTTGATACAGCTGTGAGGCATGCCAGATGTGGGAGTTGTGGTAGCTTCCAGGGCTGCCAGCACACACATCCATGATAATGCCCTGGGCATTGCACACAACCTGGCAGTTAATGGAGGGGTATCCCTTGCAGTTTATGTAGCACCTACCCTGCTCACCGGGTGGTGACTTGATGTGTATGTGCATGCAGTCTATTGCACTCAGTACCTCTGGGTATTCTGCCACATGGTGGAAGAGACGCATATTGCTGGCCAACTTTTCCTGCATTCGAGGGAAGTATATGTGCTCATTGGCATGTGGTAACATGGCATCCAGGAACTGGTGGAGTATCCTAGATGTTGATGCCTCTGAGATCCCCAGGATATCACCAGTTGGCCTTTGGAAGGTACCTGTGGCTAGTATTCTCAAGCTTACACATACCTTCATGTCCACTGGGATGGGTTCCCCTCTGTTATTTCTTGCTCTGAGGCATGGCTGGCACAGCTTAAGAAGTTGCTGTATGGTGTCCCTGTCCACCCTGTAATGCTCTACCATCTCCAGATCATTTAGCCCCTGGTAGGTTACCCTTGGTCTGAACACACTTCTCCTCCTCCGGAGCCTGAGGTGGCTGTCAGCATCATCCTCCACACCACCTTCAGTCTCCAACACATGCTGAGGAATCAAAGTTATGGCAGCACCTACCATGTACATTTTAAAAGTTCCCTGTCTGTTTGCGCAGATGGTGTTGAGTGTTTGGGAATACACAACAGTGTGTGAGGTGCTTTCACACTTTATACTATTGTGCTTTGGATGCTGCTGATGTCATTGGGTGTGTATGTGCAAATCCAGCTGCAGGGTATCTTAATTATGGGTTTTAAAGTGAGTACTGCAATTGTGGGGCCTTTGGTGTTAAATTATGCTTGCCTGCCAAGATTAATCTGTTGCCCTTTATTTCACTTTTCAACCCGAATCCCCTCCCATTGACAGGCGTGCATCCAGCTGCCGGCTTTCTTGTTTTGCATTTTCCCTACCCAGGAATGTGTTGCAAAATGTGTTTTGTAGCTGTTTTCCTGCAATTTTGCTTTGTTCTGCTGTGACAGTTCTGTTTTCTTTTCAGTACGGCACCTCCCCTTTCCTGTTCTGCAGGTAGCTGCTAGCAGCCTTGTTAGCTGTTATCAATGGCCCACGATGGGTTCCTAGGTGTTAATTACTCATTTGTACTCCTATTTCCATGCTGCAGCATTTCCTTATCTTTTCCCCATATCCTTCCTGTTTCCGCTCTGGTGAGCACCGCGCACAGCCATTTACAGAGTTTACAGTGTGTTTTCATCCACGTTCACATGCACATACAATTACCTTGTGTGCTCTCAGCTAAGCCAAGCTATGGCTACTTCAACACACCCCTACCCTGCAGCTTTGCTTGGCAACAAGCAAACTAAGTTAGCAATGCTCTAATGTGCTTACAGCAATGGCGACACATCCCTCTCTTGATGTCATTTTTATCTCAAGGACTCACCTCTGTGTTATAATGCTATGCTATTTTGTGCATCCTTACACCAGTGGGAAATCTGCGATTCAGTATTACTCCACTCATTTGTATGGCATTGCTTACTAATTCCTAGTTACTGCGCATAACACTGTCACTGCCCTTAGCAATCCTTCCGCCATGAGTATGGTGTAGCATGCCTGCCATTGACAATTATGGGGAAATTGTGATATGGGTTTCATTGCCATTTTATTCAATATTTTTGTATATTCCTTGCCATCCCCGTTGCGTACCGATGCCCTGGGCTTTAACTTCACGTTAGTGTGAGCATAATATTAAATGTTCTTTTTCATATTTTGTGCATGTTGTTTTATGACAATGGCTATATATGTAGCCATTGGCATATATTAACAGTATAATATGTGAGTTTGGTCTGCTGTCATGGCTCTGATTTTATGTTTGAAAAATGTAAACCGTTTTTTTTTGGTTTACATTTCTGCATGCTTATAGTATGCCTGCACCACTTCCTGAATCGCTATATACCTTCATTTGCATGCTATGCTGCTGTGCATGGGGTGATTAGCATACTTGTGCCAGGAGCTGTCTGGGTGTGGCGTATGCAGGTAGTGCACGTGGAAACAGCTTGTACCTGAATCGCTCAGCAGCCATATTTATTGTTAGATCGCCGATGCAACGTCTGCACCTGGCGCAAGCTTCATGAATCCCAGGGTATATCTATTCTACCTTTAAGTTTAACTCTCTAATTCTACCTTCCCACTACACTTACCTTTCCCTTTTCCTACTCCCCCTAAAAAATTGAGCTGTATTGTTAAATATTTCAAACTGTATAATTTTCCTACATGCTAATGTTCTATTGTTACTGTATTGTGCCTTTTTACAACATATGTGCTGTTTAGATAGTTTTCTGTATTATTTCACTTGTTTTATAAGTAATTGTTTCCTTACAAATTCATTTAATGATTTTCATGTAACTTGGAGCTTTTCTCCCTGGGCCTCCACTGAAAATGGATCTCAAGCCCAGTGGACTTTCCCGGTCAATAAATAAACAAATAGTAAACATGGATATTAAAATAATTTTGTATTTTCCATAATGTAGACATACTAATGTATCTATTAGTCAGCATTCATACATACAGAAACATAGTGATGTGATGTTTCTAGAAGCTTGGTGGATAACAGAGAAATGTGTAGTCATCTGCTGTTTAAGTACAGAAGTATAGTTGGCTCAACCAGCACCCTGTGTCAATTCCATGAATCAGTGCCCCAGCCCTAAGCTCTTCATTGAAGAGAAGAGCAAAAAAAGTGCTTTACTGTATCAAGCTGATTGCTACAAATTTACCCCCCATTCAAACTCTTCCATGGGAGAACAAAAACAAAAGGATGTTCCTTTTACTGGCACACGAATTAGGTGGTCAAATGTGCAGCACATACACACCTTCCCTCCTCCTAGCCATTCAGGCCTTATTTATGTACCCTGCATCAATCCTCCTTCATTTTATTAAAAAAATAAATAATAATTTCTTATTTTTATAAACTGCAGCAAGCTGCTTGGTACAATTATAGCAAAGAGTTGCTGCAGTTTATACCCAGCCTGCAGAGTGGACTAGGTGCTCATGTCTTACTTAAAAAAAAAAAACGTTTTAATAAACTGTAGCAAATGTTTGCTTCAGTTTATATCCCGCCATCACAAAGTAATACAGTGGTAAGGTTTTAGTTTAAAAAAATTTTTTTTTTTTTTTTTTTTACTTTTAAACTGTAGTAAACTGCTTTATACAATGCAGCAGGCAGTTTCTACTGTTTAGACTACACACAGACTATTAATGCTCTCAGGTTTGACTGCAAATGCAATACCAGCTTTTAAATGCTGGCATTGCATTAGAACCCAAGATCAGCTGATTGCACCCCTGCCAACAACTCTTTGCACCCAGGACAGTTGCCCCCTTTTGCCTAAGCACTATAGGTGTCAATAAACCATGGCCATGCTACATGTATAAAATTTGTACTGTATAAGTTGCCAAACAACCATAGATCTTCCATATGTGATGTGAAATATTACATAAATAACCATCAATATTTTCAAAAATAGAATGAAAGACACACCCAAAGCTGAAGGTAGCTGGAATAAATGCTGCCAATCCAGATGAATAAAATCCAAAGCTTTTATTGAAGATAACTGAGCACTTTCACAATAATCAGCATTGCTTCATCAGACAACATACCCTCAAACAGCTGCCCTTTATATACATATGACAAAATTTAAAATAACCAATCTGTTCTCAGAACAGATAAAGTATCAATCATCCCATCCTAAAGGTACAGGTGAATAAAAAATGTAGTGTTGCTAAAAGTAATAAAACATTCACAGTGTACTAAATGTAATATAATAGTTCATACAGTGGCCAAACAAAAACATAACATAACATAAAATATGTATTTATTACAACTATCTAACATTTGGTAATAACATAAAAAGGGCGAAAAGGGGAGGGGGGGTGTCAGACCTAAACTATGTACTAGTTACACAAAGTCAGTATTGAGACTTTTCATTTCAGTTTTCTAGGTTTCAAAGCTGGTTTTAGCGGGACAGAGTCATTCAAGCCTAGCCCCCTGTGTGTGCACCTACCCTCAGGATCCACTGAGTCTCCATAGACTCTGTCTGGTTTACAAGGTCACTCTGAATGCTATTCACTTCCTGAACATGCAGTTCCTGAAACAAGAAGGCATGTCCCTCATTTATGGATACAGTGTACCCAATTCGACATTTGTAAATAATGAAAAAATAAGTGCTGAAATACACAACAGCGAATGGTAGTGTGCATTCGTTGTTGTGAATTTCAACATTGTAAATGCAGATCTTACTATACTGGGGATCGGGAAATGTACCCTTTCCCTCACTATAGTGTGATCTTGGAGTTTGTATATATAAGTAGCAGGGGTGGGGGTGGGGTGCAGGGGGGGTTTGCCCCCCTGCAAAAACATTCTTTGGTGTTGACTGGAAGTGTGGTATTTTCAAAAAATTCGACATTTCTGAGATGTTGACTTTTTCAAAATACCTCCTTAATTCTTTTTTTGTTGGTGGTTTGATTTCCGATCTTTCAGTTGGGAAATCTGATAACTCGCTCAATGTCAGTATGAGATTGTAATAGTAAACCTGCTTATACAATACATTGTTTACATCCTTAGTTTGGATTGCATGTACTTTTTTTGTATTCTTAGAGAATTTTTGAGTTGATATCCCTACATAAAAACTTGTGCATGTACAGCATACAGTTATATATATATGACACCTAAGAATTGTTCTATCTAGATGGTATAAATCAACAAAAGACCCCTCATGCAATAGAGTGCAAACACTATACTGTCCACATCTATAAGTTCCCTTTTTCTTTTCTGTGTACAACTCTGAAATACTAGTATTACCTCTAGCTAGTAACAACAACAAAAAAAGAGAATCAGATTTTAAAACGTAGTTGTGGACAGAGCATCATGCCAAAGGAATACTTCAGCACACCAGCTGCAGATGCTATTTCAAAAGATATGCCACAAGATGTCTGAGGATTTAACTTTTCAGTGTATGATAATTATTAATTCTAAGCCCACCTGTCAGATTCTAAAGCACATTGTGAATGCCCAGTGCAAGTTAAATGCAACAAACTGCAATGCCAATAATGTTTCCAAAATCTTTGGCAAATGCCATACTGCAACACAAGGAACAGTAACTGTTCCCATGGAATCCTGTGTAGTCCTTAACAATAGCAAAAAAAAAAAAAGATGCTACCTGCAGTGAATGAACTGCAGCAGGCTGCTGTAAAGCAATTATGGAGGAGGATCTGGTTTGCATCCTAGAAGGCAGCTAGCTAAACAGAGACAAGGCTGTAACTAAGTCTCAGATCACTAAGTCACTGACAGGTACCACCTAGACAGACAGCTAACGCAGGCTGTGTGCAATATGTCTGCCCCACACATATCTGTGCAAACACTAAGAGACAACCCTATCCCTCTGGAAACAAAAGTGTGTCTGAGCCTAAGTTTACTGGTATCTAGGGCAGTCCAATGACACATGGGAGATGCCATAAGAGTGTCACAAGCAGCTGCCAGTAGTACCCTGTCAAAATTCCTTGCAGGAATGTGCAACAAGAATACATACACTTTCTATCTCCTCCCATAGAGTGGATAACTGTGATGCACCAATTCTATAACCTTGAAAATGTCCCACATGTACTTGGTGAAATAGACTGTACCCATACTCCTATTAATACCCCTGTGCCTCCAGAAGCAGACAGATTCATCAATAGAAAGGAGTAGCCATCCCTGAACTGCCAGGTTGTGTGTGTGTGCATTTGATGGCAGCATAAAAAACATCATGGCATCACACCCTGCAAGTGTCCATGAATCTGCCATGTGGAGGTAAAGTGGTCAAGAGCTGCATTCCATCAAGGTGAAACATCTGAGTAACTACTACTGGATAAGTACAGGAACACAGCTAGGATACAAGTTAAGGACATCTCTGTCAGGGCCAACATTATCCGTGATAACAACATATGTGTTCATTCTCCACAATAGGTGACTGTGGTTATCCACTCAAGTCATGGCTAATGACCCCATAAAGAGAACCATCAAACCCTGCAGAGGATGCCTACAATAGAGTGTATGCAGCAACACAAAATACTACAGATCATGTCTGTCATGTACTGAAAGCTAGGTACAGATGTCTGGACACAACTGGAGGTGCACTGCAATACACACCTTAAAAGGCAGCACAGATGATTGTGTGCGCCATGCTACACAATATATTAACAACAACACATGGTGATCTTCCAGCTGCAAGTATGAGTGAACTACTGCAAGAACTCCAGCTGTCTAAAGATGATATTCACAGCTGTCAGAGGAGGAACAGGAGGACACAGAGAGCAGAAGAAACAAGTGTGGGAGACGGATGGTGCAAACAAAGTCCAGGCCCAGACAACATGGCAGCACCTAACACACCTTTGAGTCACAACAAGCCGCATGTGCAGAAGTGCCCACATTAATGTACAGAAGTACGCACATTAAACATTGTTGTTCAGATGTTGCCCCACTACAGCAGCATAGATTGCATTTAATGGCAATTAGTTAGTAGATGCACACAGTGAGCATCAGATATAACAACATAATCATAACATACAACAGTATGAACATATACAAATCTATCACAACATGGATCATCGGCTCAGCCCACCAGTGATACAGGGGTATGTATACAGACACACAGAGGTATATGTGTGTATGGCAAACAACAAAGAGCATACCTCTGTGAACCCTTTTCCTGTCTGTCCACTATCAAGAGATGCAAACAGGAAACTGACCTGGGACATAATGCAGAAATACTGTCAATATCACAAGCAAAGCATATCAATGTAAAATATGGATGACGTTTAATGTACTAAATGAATTCACCTACAGTTGGTAGAAATGGAAGACTCCTGTGGCATCAGAGTTCAGAACAACCACAAACAGATGACATTGTCAGTGGTGTGTACAGCAATCATCATTGCCATGGAGTGAGACTGACACTACAGAACATAGTGGATCAACTGTCAGTGTTACTGTAATGCAGTTACTGTAATGCAGTCTAGGGTACCCACACTGAAGACTCACACAGTGGTCCAGTCTGCCCCTACCATATATGTAAAGAGTTGGCTAAGGTTGCTCCAAAGA
Organism: Protopterus annectens; assembly: GCF_019279795.1. Taxonomy (NCBI): domain Eukaryota; kingdom Metazoa; phylum Chordata; order Ceratodontiformes; family Protopteridae; genus Protopterus; species Protopterus annectens. The sequence goes on from NC_056732.1 coordinate 778,152,585, forward strand.
GGACACTAATGGGGGTGATGCCAGCATACAGAGACATACTGTGGAAAGGAGCATTACTATAAATTGACTGTCTGGTCATGACTGCCAGCACCACATTGGATTGGATAGCAGTAGAAATGTGTGCATGTTGCAGCACAGACATTGATGCCTGATGGGCAAGGGTTGGTCTGCTGAGAGGGGGCCTGCTTCTGCCTTTTGGCACTTGGCTAAGCACAGTCAAGGCATGCAGAACCTTGTTTAGACTATGGCACTGCTGTAGTGCTGCCATAGCCAGGGATTCAACAGCTCATGCCACAGATAACATGCTTTCATTTTACATAGACAATATCACCATGGTCTCAATCTGTCTGCAGTCCTGTCCTTTATATATCACACTCAGCTGGTGTGCAACATGTTCTGTGGCATGAGGAAGTACACATATGTCTGATCCATAATGTTGCTAGGAGAATTCATTTGCCTGAAGGAGTAGGTGGACACCCTCTGCACATTCCCATGCACACCACCTACATGCCTATGTTCATGGTGATGGGCAGTATCAACGTGTTGTGGGAAAATATCAACATCACTAGCAAACTCAACATGGGGCTGTGGTCCACAGGCCTCATCCTGTCCACCATCTTATGTCATCCCATAGTCAGAATGGCTCAACAAGTTTATCTCCACAGCTGAGGATACAGCATAATCAACATAACTGTCACCATCAGGGCAAGACTGTATCACCAAGTTGGTGTCCTGCGTGCTAGGAGCCATGCTACCATACTGAGACACATCAAATCTCATATTAAGATCAGTGGATAGGCTAATGGATGATTAAGGCAGTGGACATGTTTAATGAACAGACAGATGACACAGTCAGGAAAATGTTCTTATATGACATGCTGTATATCATTAATGACATAAGCTGGGTCTACTTCACATGAACAAAAAGATACTTATCCAAAACTTTCTTCAGTGAGATGACAACACCAAATGTTGAATTAACTGAATGTCACATCACAGGATTTATTTACAGGGAATGTAGGCCCTTGGCCAACATTCAATCTAAAAACACTCTGCAGTATGTCAAACCCTCCCAGATGGGAGGTTGCATCCCCCACCCCAACCAACTATATATACCAACTCTCAGATTGTACTAAAGTGGGGAAAAGGGCAAATTTCCCCATGTTGGCTAGATGTCTCCATTCCCTGTAAAAAAAATCCGGTAATGTCAACATTCTGTGAATTCAACATTTCGCTGTTGTTGTGTCAATCAAGTAAGTTCCTCTTAAGTGGCTTTTCGTTCATTAGAAGTAGACCCTATAATTCACATATATCTCACTACAATGTTACAAATAATAATGACTTACCAGGAGATCATGTACATGTATGGCCCGCAGAACTTACATAAAGGTACTTGACAATTATTTTAAATATGCAACATACATGACATATTATGAGGAATACAAGCATAACACACACCTGACATGTCCTCGTGGGAAGCCAGCACTGGGGTGATTGATTCAATGCAACTGTTGTAGGAAAGAAAGGCACAAACACAGCATTCTCAATGACATACTTGTCAACATGTGCCATTCCAACAGAAGGAAAACATGTAGTAGGTAATACATATACATAGCATTGTTTGCAGTAAAACGCTGATGGTGGCTGTCCTATGCTGGGGTAGAAGGACACAGTATTAACACAGGACAACAACTGGAGTAACAGCAGTGATATGTATGAAAGAAAGGTAATCATACCTCTCAACTGAACAGATTTTCGCAGAATGTCCAGATTTTTGGCCTGTTACTCTTTTTTCCTGGCAAATCACTGGGATGATGTCAGGATTGAAGTTACTAAATAATGACATACATTTGAGTTTCAGACTTCAAATCCTTCAGAAATGTATATTTAAACAAATCCTGTTACTGTAGCAACTTTCTAAGTTTATAAGTGCAATATTTAAAATATGCCCCTATTTGTACCCCCATTTTGTCAAGCTTTGTCCAGATTTTTTGCAATAAGAGATAATACCATACTGGTAACAACCTTTCAATGTGGTTCATAGATTAGTACTAAGCTAACTGCCCTTGCATACTTAGCCAATTATCCCTTGTAAGACTCAAATCCTGCACCTTGTGTTTGTAAGGCAAACACCTTAACCATTTGGCCACCCTCCCAACTGGTGAGTGTTTCTATCATGATGCAAATCCTGTGGTGGAAAATTACAAACAAAGCAAACACAGTCAAGTATGTTGGCACTGGCATAGCCGTATGATGACATAAAATACAGTAACAGGATATGGTAATACTCGTGACATACATGCATCTGTTGGCCAGATGTCACTGTGTAAAAAAACAACATTAATTTCATACAATACAGGCCTGTTACACATTGCTGCAGCCTATGAAAATGTTGGGTAACCATGCCTGGTCTGTCTGTAAGTGCACCCGCATGGCTTGTGCCCCCAGAAAATACACCTGTCTTTTACAGGGTCTACTTTAAATTACCGAAAATGCAGTTGACCAACACGCGGAAGAGGGAGACGAAATGGCCGACAGGTAAGTTTACCGACAAGGTGATGTGCCGAAATCGAGTTGACCGACACGCGGAAGAGGGAGACGTAATGACCGACAGGTAAGTTTACCGGAAAGGTGATGTGACGACAGCGGATACAGCGACTAGGGTAACATGTGAGCGCGTCTCGGTAAGTGTGCGATTGTGATGGAGTTAGGATCGGTAAGGTAAGTGTGCGTTGTTGTGGGATTTTGGGTTAGGGTGTGGGATAGATGAGTGTGTGGTAGTGTCGGAGGTAGGGAGGTAGGGTTCGGGTAAGGTAAGTGTGTGATCGTGATGGAGTTTAGTTTAGGGTGGGTTAAGTGAGTTAGGGTTAGGGTGCAGGTAGGGTGAGTGTGCGATAGTGTCGGACCTTAGGGTTAGGGGTGGGTTAAGTGAGTTAGGGTTAGGGTGCAGGTAGGGTGAGTGTGCGATAGTGTCGGACCTTAGGGTTAGGGGTGGGTTAAGTGAGTTAGGGTTAGGATGCAGGTAGGGTGAGTGTGCGATAGTGTTGGAACATAGGGTTAGGGGTGGGTTAAGTGAGTTAGGGTTAGGGTGCAGGTAGGGTAAGTGTGCGGTAGTGTCGGACCTTAGGGTTAGGGTTTGGGTTAGGGCTAGTGGCTATGCGATGTAGTGTAATGTGTTGTTTATGTTTAGTGTGTCGGTGTAATGGTGTTCGGTGTTTTGCGTTGTCGGTTTTGTGTGTTGTCGGTTATCTGGTGTCGGTGGTTTGTGTGTCGGTGAACTGGCATGTCTGTGTTCTAAAGTAGACCCCTTTTACAATGTGAGGGAAATATCAATATGATAGTAAACAGCACTGGCATAACAGGAGGTTGAGGCAATAATAAGTAATGGCCATAATAACAGTATATGGAGACACTCACCTGTCGTGTCCTGCTGTTGTGTGGAAGAAGATTGACCTGTGCAAATGAATATAGACAACATTACACATGCTTGTTGCACAGCTATGTATGTACTGAAGTTGTATGGCTGCATGTCATTACACTTATGGTGGTCATCATCACCCTGTTCGACCCATGTGTGTGCTGCAGTTCTACTGCAACACAAAAATTACAATACATGAATATGCATGCAACAGCAACATGTACTAATTTGCTCTACATGCGTCAATATTATGCAAAATATCACATACATGTGTGGTTCCAAACACCTGCTTCTATACCAACCCTTGGAATTCAGCACTCCCTACTCACCCATATGTAGTCATTCAAGAAACTGTGTGATCTCGTAAGGGGTTTTCAAAGGTTGGCCACCAATGGAGGCATCCATTGATCTCTCATAGTGGTACCCCCTTTTAGCTCCATGAACGATTATGTCACAGCACTGTCAGTGACAGACCTCATGGGATCTACTGTGACCTCCGACAGCATTATTTATTTTTATGAGGTCATTTCAGACTTCATTCTTCCATACTATATTTCCTGCTCATCCAAGAAGTCTCCATCCATGTTGATGCAGAGGATCTATTATAATATCATTTTCCTCTGGGGAAAAATTGTCACCCCCTAAGTCTGTTTGCCATATTTATATATGTTTGTTTACCAGGATAGTCTGACTGGGAGGGTAACCCATTTTCAGAGGAGGCTCATGGAGAAAATCCCCACTAGTTACAGAGAAACATAATCTAAAGAAACTACAATTGTAGGATGAGACAACAAAAATACCCCACAGAGAATACATAATATAAGAAATACAAACTGGAGTTCATACCTTCAAAAAAGTCCCATAAGTTACAAAGAATACCTATGTAATATAAGAAAAATACAAAACATAATATGAGATGATCAACTTTAGCTCCTTTGGTTAATAATAATCATAAATGTGTTATAAAGAACATCATACAATTAGAGAAACAACATCACTCGTACAAATAATATTATAATATTTAGAGAAACATAGCTAGATAGTTAGATATGACAGACAGTTATATGCACATTGTTAGACTGATGTGAGGGCCCACATATGGACATGATTATGTGGACAGTTTGTACTAATTAAACTTCTCTGTAGTCATGTACAATGCCAAAATCTAGGAAATATTCCTTGTGCCATATAGTACTGTAACGTATAAAACCATATGTGATATGAAAACAATGCATGAATACATAACATTTGTAGAAATACCACATGTTTTGATATCTGTAGAGACTGTATGTGTTTTTTGAACCTCTTATAGTAGATATCACAGTACTAGAGGTTCAAACATAACAGCATTGTTTCACTTGAGCCATGCATTCTGTGTGCATTTGCATTTCCTATTAACATACTGCACATAACATACATGTAAACTGAAATGGTTGATAGCTGTAGCTGTAATACAATTTCAGCCTTAACAGACAACTTGTGTAAAAAAGCAATCACATTAACATAAACTGGCATACATGATAGGCTTATATTAACACAATCAATACTGAGCAGTGAATGCCAGAATCATTAGCAGAGAGTATCTGAAAACTATAAACTGAACAACTTACAGAAAGCATCAGAAAGCCTCAATATCTGTAATCAGATGACACTCAGTACATGGTTAGCAGGCATAAACATGGATCTTGCTTTACTGAGGCAATAGTTCTAGAACATGTTTCAATGAATGCATATCCATAATTGTGCTAGAAAAACATATTACTTTTCAACATATGCATAATGTCGAAATCCATAGGATAAATTACCTTTGCAGTTACCTCTGAGTCAGGTACACCTGAAAGTAATACCAGCTACGTGATACACCTTTTAAATCCCATTTGTGTAGTACATAATTAACAAGGTTCTCTAAAACTCAAGGTTTTGAAATTCCATTTGCACACTTCAATGTAAGTTCTTAAAATCTGGCACATTAACCAATAGCTCAGCACAATGGGAAGTTGCTCCATGCAAATACCTGATAGGTATCTTTAAACAAGACCATTCGTAACATGTGCCCATTATGTTCCAATGATCTTATAACATAAGTGTGATTTTGGTACATTTACAGATCAGACCATTGCTACCTATGAACCTGAGTGGGACCTCAGTGATCAATTTATTCAATTGTAATATCACGACATTCTTAATATTATCATCACAATGGCTACTTCCAAGAGGCTTTGACATGTCCAGGCACCCAATTAGACTGAGAAGGAGGCCACCCAGATTCAGACTGTCTATGCTGGAGTTGAGCATTGCATGAGAGTCAGACTATGGAACTTTGTGATTATTTATATATATGGAGCTTCATTATGACGGAGCACTGATGATGTACAAGAATCTGCCAGAATGGAGTGCAGGTTCACCATTGCTATGATGACCTTCATTGAAAGAATGCAGAAGATCTTAATCAGAGGGTCACTAAGGTATATAGATAGCCAGTGGATGCCCATAGTAAGTGAAACAATCCTATGTATATCTGAACATTCTTAAGGAATTCAGAGATATAGCTGTATTCAAGTTATCAGATACATACCTTTTAAAACCATTAAGTAGCTGGTCTGACAAGTAGCTCATTTCGGTAATGGAGATAGTAAGGTGACTATTTTTCTTGTAAGTATGGTTCATAGATTCATAAATAGGTACTAGGCTATCACCCCTGGGGCCTATATAAGCCTATCCAAAAAGGTTCCTTGGCTTTTGCCACCCAAGAAAATTATTTTCCTGTTCTCCTGTCAAGCAGTGTCGCAGCAGTGATCCCTGGGGTGAATTTTCTATTTCTCATCCAGTCGTCAAGGTTTTTATAGGTAGGTATTGGTGGTTTGATTGCCATGGGGTTTATTTGTTTAATATCGTTTATTCCCATGTGGTTTATTTGTTTAATAATTTTTATCATGTACATACTAATGAACATTTTAGATATTGCTGTTTTCCAGCATATTTACCAGCATATAAGGACATCATTTCACACATCCATTATAGTCCTGTAACACTGATGCTTATAGCACCTAAGCTTCTGATGACTTTGATTTCTTCATTATCTGTAATACTTTGACAGTATTGCTCAGTCTACTTGTCTATGTATGAATCCTAAGTCATAAAGACCTTCATGAATTTGTTCTGCTTTACATAGTCAAAAGAATTATTAAAGTCCCATTTGTGTAACAAAAGAGTACTGTATGTACAATTGTCTAAATGGATTCACTTTAGAGCTTGAAATACTGAAATCTCGAATTTCAGTATCTCAAGCCCAAGAAGTTGAATCCACAAAACAACAAAAAGTAAAAACTCTGAAATTCAAAACTTCGAATACCGGAAGTTTTGAATTTCGTGGTTTTACTGCACACACACACACACACACACACACACACACACACACACACACACACACACACACACACACACACACACACACACCATCTACCACACAGACACACACAATCACTCTACTACATGAAAGAAGGGGGCAAGCCCCCCTGCATCCCCCATGTGGGGGGCTGTGATCCCCACCCCCACACCCACTTAAATATTCTCACTCCAAGGTCACACTACATACAAACACACACAAAACACCACCACACAAGCCACTTTCTCTTCGCACACACACATCACAGCAACAAAACACTCTGACACACACCACAGCCCCTATCCACACCCCTTAACACACACACACACACACACACACACACACACACACACACACACACACACACACACACACACCATCTACCACACAGGCACACACAATCACTCTACTACATGAAAGAAGGGGGCAAGCCCCCCTGCATCCCCCATGTGGGGGGCTGTGCCCCCCACCCCCACACCCACACCCACTTAAATATTCTCACTCCAAGGTCACACTACATACAAACACACACAAAACACCACCACACAAGCCACTTTCTCTTTGCACACACACATCACAGCAACAAAACACTCTGACACACACCACAGCCCCTACCCACACCCCTTAACACACACACACACACACACACACACACACACACACACACACACACACACACACGCACACACACACTTACCGGAATACATGACCATAGCAGAACTTTAGAAGCGTGAAATTAAAAACCTCCGGTATTTGAGATTTTGAATTTCGCACTTCTAAACTTTCACTATTATGTGGATTTGGCTTCTTAGGCTCTAAATACTGAAATTTGAGATTACAGTATTTCAAGCTTCTGAAGTGAATCCGTCTAAACATATCTTCTACAATATAAAACATGATGATAACACACACACACACACACACACACACACACACACACACACACACACACACACACACACACACACACACACACACACACACACACACACACACACACACACACACACACACACACACACACACACACACACACACACACACACTAGTTTGCTAAGATAGAAAGTGTGATGGGTGTTAGCTCATCCTGTAAAATCAAAAGGCAGTGTGTATATATATATTTGCTAAGTGTGGGTTCAAATCCATGTAGGGAATAGTTCTCATTATATTTTGATTGTTGCATCTGTGTAAAACTTTTTAAAATGCAGCTATACATACCTGCTCATTGATATTAGTGGTTATTTTGAACATGCATATGACTACCTTATTTATTCATCAGATTTCTATGTATATCTCCACATGCCATAATATTCTGCCAACAGCACCTCATTTACTACAGTTTTATGTCTAAACCTTTGAACACACTGGTATAGTTATGTAAAAAGAATGTAGCATATGCTAACATTTGCAACTTGAATTTCATGTAAAAATTTGTCATTAAGTGAGATGGTCATATATATATATATATATATATATATATATATATATATATATATATATATATATATATAGATATACACACATGGAATGTAGAAATGTAGAATATGGACATCTCCTGATATCAGAAATGATTTGGAGTTATAATTTGCACTTTGACAATCAATATTTGCACATATTTTATGTCCTCCACCTAAAATACATTAATGTGTACATGATGTACAACAAATTGCAATTGTCTGTTATCAGCAGCTATGTGTTGCATGACAATATTTCACTGTCTGAGGTATAAATGTTTACAGTTGTATTTTTGTGTTGTGACTGTTTTGCTGACATCCATTCATGCTTGCAATTTTATTTTCATAAATGTACAGGATGTTGCATTTCTTGTGAAGCGTACGCTGTGATCCCAATTAGTACCCCATCCCTGCACATTCATACCTCAAATTCTTTTAACTGCATTTCATCCATGTAATCTTTGGCAAGGTGGATTAACTAGGCAGGTAGCTGTTAGGGTTAAAGTGTGAGTATAGTTGAGAATTGCAGGTTTGATTCTCAGGTTCTCTAATCTGCGTTCAATTCTATTCCAATATGTAAAGGAGTGTGTGTGAAACATTCAAAACTATAGACGTTCCGCGATGTTCTTCAACTTTAGATTATACAAGCTGAGAAATGTATATCAATGTTTTCTTACACCCACATTATCCATACATGTGTTTTACTTTTTTGCAGATGATGATGAGGACAGCACTCAAAATCAGGCTCTGAGCATTGAGTGGATGTACAGGTAGGAGGAACAGTGCAAGGAGATAAGTATGTTGATTACTTTTTCTGATTTTGTAAATAAAAGAGAGTTGGCCATTGTTACAGGCTCATATTTTTGTCATTAACATTTATACTACTTATAATGCAGGGATACCCATGATGCATCCTTAAGGTAAGTGTAACAGACAATACCTGTGATTGCAAGTATGAATTACTTAGAATTGTTTTTATATATCATTTAGCAGAAAGCCATGTTTGCTGAAGATAATTTTGAATTTTAAGCGACAACCTAGATGACAGCCATTTATTGTAACTGTCACAGTGCTTTTGATTGTTATTTTTTGCATACAAATTAATAGTGTCTGCTGTTTGTAATCTATGTATTGAGATCTTTTATGTGGTCTTCAGTGACTAATCTGTTGTGCATACTCTGCTTGTTCATATACTGATTGGGTGTCTGCTATGTCAGTGTTCACATTATAGTTTGCAGACAGTCTGGTATGTCATTTAGTTCAACAGGGGTATCACATCTGCCTACAACACCTATGATGGTTTGTTTAAAAGACAGTTGTACTCTGTGTTTAGGGATACTTGTGCACATAGGCATTCCTTTTCAAAATTTCTCACTGAATGTTACATACTTAGCAAGCAACATTATGCTGTTTTCATTTTGCAAGGAAGTGACTCCTAATTAATGTATGTAGGACATTAATACATTTAGACAGATAAGATTGTTTGTACAACATATACTATATTTTCATGTGTTACGGGCTTTCACGGTGTTTATGATTGTATTTTATTACTAGTGTGTTGTGTTCCATTCAAAAAATAATGTTGGGTCAGCCAATGATCATGTTGCCTTGCTCAGCTGTTTTGTATATGGCTTTCATATTTCCACTGTATTGTCATCTCACTATATCTTCATTATTCCGAAATGTTAATTAGTAGATGTTTATATGACTCATTACATGCACAGAAAACTATGCTACAGTCATTTGCACACCAATATTAATGTGCAGGGCACTTATACAAAACAGAAAACATGGAAATAGTGACATTTTCTCAGACAGTCTGCTGGCTAATTTACTGAAACATACATGGCAAGTATTAACTAGTTCAGATCACAGTACTAGTGTTATGTTATCATTTTTACGGTGATGTTTTGCAAGGTAAACTCATGTGAGTGTTGCATAGCACAGTGTTATGGCATGCTTCTCTTTAAATGTCAGAATATGCAAGTGTGCTGGCTTTGTCCATGCTCGTCATACATAATAATGGCTAGTAAACTAGTGTTCAGGTAATGTCATGATTTCCACTGCTAAGTTGTTTTATGCATACCATGGCATACCCTTGAGTAAGCTGCTTACATTTTGTGATGGATACGGTGACCATGACATGGTCTGGTATTGAAAACATAAATAAGTATAGAAAATAAGGCAAAGAGAATGTGTTGTGTGCCTGATGAGCTATCTGGTCTCAGCAATTCTGTTTACTATATATATTATATAATCATTTTAGGCCATTTCATTTGAGAATGTGTTTTTAATGACACCTGCAATATATGCTGATACAGACATCACATGTTGATATGATGATGCTTAACGTCTGTTAGACTGCAGATATGCACATCAGTTTCAGTTTAATATCACTGTTGCTTTTCACTGGAATGTGCGGACTGATCGACATTTGTTTTTCATCTTTAATATTTTCATTATTGACATGCATCGCATATGTGGTACTGTTGACTGTGTCCATAATGTAGTCTAAGTTTTCATACTGACTGTTTTCTGCTTGTTCATTGTGTCACAGTGGGTATGTTATGTAATCGTGTGGTAGCAGGTATGCATATGTACTTTCTTTCTTGTGTTGTGATTTACCTTGACAGAGCACAGGACCTGTGGATGATTACCTATCAGATGTGAGAGATGAGTGCATACCAGACCACTGCCAGAGTCCTGTAATGACAATCCTGATGACGTCAATGATGGAGACAAGAATGACAATTAGAAAGCTGGTTCTGCATCTGCCATCATCACCTGCTGCACACTGGAGGACATGACACCCAGCACCCCAACAAGATCGAGAGCAAATCTGGGAGGTGGTGGCTGATGTCTTTTGGTCACCAATGAGGGACATGATGGGGAATTTTTTTTCCAAGATATGGTATGGGCTACACAGGACTCATTCAAGGAACTAGCCCAGGAGATCTTTCATGATGTTCATCCCCATCAGGGTGGTCCCTCAGCACCATATGGATTGTCTGTTTGATCCACTTATATAATGCTGCCACCATGGCGTTTGCCATATCAGTGATTAGACTGTATGTGCACACTTATGCATGTGCCATACTTATGTGAGACATATCCAAATGGTCACTGCAGATGCCATGTGGCATTTAGCATTATGCCTCAATGGATGTATGACCCACATTACCACGTTAGACTTGCATTCAGCATTCAGCTGTCCAAGAGTTTCAGCAGTTTTAACATGCTTCTACTGTTGCAACAAGTCCACTGCATAAACATGTAGTAATGACAGCAACTCACAGACAACAAGTTGCCCATTTTCCACAAATACAACAGTGGTATGGGTATGATTTGTGGCTTGCCATGCCATGAATGTTCAACAGAGTGACATGCCCTTGCCCCTGTGTTTTGTATGACACTTGCATGCTGTCTTACTGGCATACTGACATGTCTGGCATGTGTTGGCAGTACTGATGCCGTGTTGCTTCATATAAATGTATCTGATGTATGTGGGCAGTCCTCCTTTACTAAATGCATAGACTGCCAATGCAGCGTTAATGTATACATCATAGTAATGATAATTTATTCAGTAACAGTACATTTTGCCTTCTTTGGCCTGTGTTACATTTCCACATCCATTTCTTATTCACATAAATTCAAACATTTCAGCAAATGTTGTACATATGCAATGATTTATGTATGTGTCTCTGCTCATATTCCCATCAATATAGAAACACCTTTGTGGCTTAGAACTGTGAGCAGTCACTGACTTCATGTTAATGTGCTGTAGTGTTGCTCAAATGGCTATCCTTTGCTCAGTCATAACTGGTGTTAGTGACATATAACTGCAGGTGTTTATTCCATGTGCTGTTTTACATTTGCATGACAGTAAATATGTGCATGTGATACCAATTCCTAGCTTGCTTATCAAAGTCTGTTGCGGTTATATGATTGCATAATACTGTGTATGTGTGTGTGTGTGTGTGTGTGTGTGTGTGTGTGTGTGTGTGTGTGTGATTTATATATGAGTATTTTCGTTGAAGTTAGCAATGCAGTCTGCTGATGTGACATACATTGGCCATTTGCTTCAATATAGTTTAGGTTGACTTCAACACCACCCTATGTACATTTGCAATATGTTACCTTACATATCATTGTTCTGCTTTATTGTTTACCTATGGAGCTTTGATGCCATGTCTTACTTGATGTGGGCCCATGTTGTCCGGCACTCTTCCCCCTTTGTAGATATGTCATATATCTTGCATATATGCATGGTATATGTTCACCTTTGTTGGAACTCTTCTCCATTTTCATGTAGTTGTTTTGTTACATCTCTACATCTATTATACAGATGCAGAACATATGCACACAAGTTGCTGCCTACTGCTTGTGTTACATCCTTGAACATGTTATACTTTTGTGTTACATAGAAACCAGTGTAAGTTGTGGAAATTCATGTGCACAACCTGCTATTGGTTATATAACATCAATCATATATTTGTGACCATATATTATTATTATTATTATTATTATTATTATATTTATTATATGTCATTCATGTGTGTATGTGTATTGACATCGCTTTTAAATAATTTCTTGTTAGGCCAATGATTGCAATTCATATACACCTACACCTGTGTGTGACATTTGCATTCCATTACTCATCTGTTTGGGTTGAGTACACCTACTTGAGTAGGTAGCAGCCTGTTTAATGCTTTGCAGTAGTACTGCTGTTTGGCATTGTGCTTGGTTGTTTGCCTTTCACTTGCATAGCCAAAGGTTCTGTTCTGTACTCATTTGGTATTCTCCAGCATTCCAGGGGCTGCATTTGCTCATCTGTCATATTGCTTGGTGTATACTCGCACTGCTGACAGACTACTTGGATGAATGATTCAATATTCTATGAGTACTGTGATCCCTATTTATTACACTACATCACACAAATCAGTCATATGACTGCTACACAGGTTGCAACCTGTCATAATGTAAAAGTGCATAGGTAGATATGTATTTCTACATTTCCCCATGGCTGATATGCAACCCCATCCTATTTGTCGACTTTTCATTGTCCATGTTATACAATGTGCCAAATGTTTAACTTACCTGTCCTTCCTGTTTATTTCTGACCTTTTGTCTGTCATCTGTTGGGATGTTTGCTATATGGGCACACCTGTTATGTTGGTCTTCTCCTCCTCTTTCCTTGTCTTTACCTTTCCTTCTATTCATAAAAAAAGGAGGGATATTCCTACCACAAAAATTCCCATGCCGCCCTGACTGTCCCTCAGAGTTTTCTATTCCAACATATCTCCTATATGTCGCTCTTCTTCACCTATACACCATGTCTACTTTTCTGTCCCCCTATTTCCTTGGGTGCATGTGTTATCTGTGTCCCCCACACATGTCCCGCAGCCATTGTTAGCTACTGATAGCTGTGCTCAAGTGGCTGTGATTGCCCTTCGTCTTTGTTCATTTTATTAGACATTTTTTGGATTACATCAGAATCCTTACGAGATAGCAAGTGTATTTTACTAATAAATGACTTATGGAGATACCCCATAGTTGTCTCTAAGCTTACTAGAAATATTGTGTATTTACAAAAGTCAGGCAGCTTAAACTGGGAGAGTATTTCTGTTACTTTGTTAACATGCATCATGCTTTATGAGACAGTTTTCATGACATACAGAGTAGCTGTGACTGGTACATAGTTCACCATTGCTACTGAGCAATTGCTAGCCACTGAGATACTTTAAGTTCACTGATGCATATTTACATATTACAGGCTTACCTTTTACTTTCAAGCTGATATCAGTGGAATGTTTTGGATTCAACAAACTTTACAGAGTCCATCTTATGGTTTTCCTAAAAACAATATCTGGTTTGCTTCCTAAAATAGAAATCATTTCATTATTTCCCAATAAAATATTTCAATTACCTGTTATAATATTTTTTTGTTCCTACTATCCAGTGACATATCCATAATATACATATATATACATATATATATATATATATATATATATATATATATATATATATATATATATAGATATAGATATATATATATATATATATGTGGATCTAGGACTATTGAACGAAAGTTCAATAGTCCAAATCCACAAGCACTGAACACAATTTAATGAAAGCACTTTCACCGAAAAAGCACTTTTGTTAAAGTGTGTAAAAAAAAAAAAACATCACCTCCATGTGGTGGGCTGTGTCCCCCACAACCCCTACTTAAATATTCTCACCCCGAGGTCATACTACAGTGGGGAAAAGGGAATTCTCCCTTATCCACACCATAGAAAGACCTCTGCAACAGGCATACTTATGTGAAAGTGCTTCTTTGGTGAAAAGTTCGCACAAGTATGCCCGGACAAATCTGTTTCGGGGATCTGTATGGATCCCATATATGTATATATATATATATATATATATATATATATATATATATATATATATATATATATGTATATGTGTGTGTGTGTGTGTGTGTGTGTCTATATGTAAATACATATATATATATATATATATATATATATATATATATATATATATATATATATATATATATATATATATATATATATATATATATATATATATATATATATATATATATATAGGTTTACTTTTCTTTATCGAAATTGCATAATCTTGAAAAAGAAAAGTAGGACCCCACTTCCGCGAAATTCCACTTCAGTGAAAGTGCACTTTTGCAAAAGCTGCTTCACAGAATCAGTAAAATAAAAAAAAATAAACAAAGTTTTGCAGGGGGGGGCAAGCCCCCCTGCATCCACCCATGTGGGGGGCTGTGGCCCCACACCCCCACTACTTAAATATACTAACTCCGAGATCCCACTACAGTGGGGGAAAATAATGTATTTCCTTCTACCACACTGTACCATGCTTCGGTGAATCGGCTTTCATGAAAGTGCACTTTCGATGTAGCGCACTATCACTTGAGTGGACTTGACCTTCTGTTTGTCGATAAACTGTGTTTTCGATAAACAGAAGTAGACCCATATATATATATATATATATATATATATATATATATATATATATATATATATATATATATATATATATATATATATATATATATATATATATATATATATATATATATACATATACATATAGATAGATAGATATAGAAACAAATATATGTGTCTTTGGCATGTCCTTGCTTAAAACTGAGGAAATTTAGCTTATATTTTACAAATAATATCCTGTCTTACATGATGAAAATATTTCATTCCTGATCCTGTTTCATAGGATAAATGAGTCACTTCACTAATTGCCTTCAAAAATATTTGTATTAGAAGTTAATCTAAATACACTTATAATTTGACTACTTAGTAAATTTTTCTTTATAAAATACTGGTGATGACTATTAAGGTATCAGTAACTATTGGCAAAAGGAGCTTTTCTATAAATACTGCTTGAAAAAAAATTATTTGTTTCCATAACTATACTGATATATAACTATATTATATATAATACAATAACATTTATAACTAAAGTACTTAATGTTATCTTTAAAAATTCAATATTTTAATTTAATGTATCAATAAACCCAATTAATTTCTTTTGTGTACCTCTCCAAATAAAAAAATAAGTCATCCATGTCTTTTAAAATATAAAATGTTAGAAATAATAATACAGATTGTTCCCTAATGCCATATTTGCATAAGTTGGGGTCACTGTGATGCCTTTAGTCATTCAAATTTGTATATAGTGTTTTGAACTGAATAATTTCAGTAAAATACTTAAAGTATTAATATTAGTCCTAAACATTATTTTTATACCTAAAACCTATCTAATAAATTCAATCCCAATACCCACAGGAATAGAAATAAATATTGATTTAATATCCAAAGCAAACATATAAGTCTCTTCTCCTGTAAATTTGTACCATCTCATTTTACTCAAAAAACTTATGACTCTCAAACATAAGTGGACTTGATGTGGATAAAGTTATATAAATATGATTCAGTGTTATTCTAAGAGATCAATTCTAACAAAACTTTTATATATGTTTATACTGTTTATAGGTTCATAGGTTCATACTAGGCTATTTGCCCTAGGGCATTTATAAGCCTAACCAGAATGTGTTTGGCTTTCGCCACCCATTTTAAATTAATTTTGCTATACCCTTTTTCGAGGTTAGTATACTGTGCCTCTGTCTAACAGTGACACAGAAGTGATACCCGGGTTAAATCTACGATCTCCCATCCACTCATCAAGATTCCTCTTGAAGAGAGTCAATGAGGGACTCTGCCTAACCTGGACTGGGATTTTATTCCAGAGTGAAGGGAGCCTCTGGGTTATAAATCTGTCCCTCCAGCATGTCCTATTTATTTCAGTGCTGAGGTTCTAGTCTCTTGAGCGCGTAGCTCGATGGGATTTGGATTTTCTGAGGTGCAGCATGTCCATTAATTCCGGGTTGGACATGGCTTTATATGTCAGGCACAGATCGCCCCTGAACAGGTAGTATGCCACTGAGTAGAGCTGGAGTTTCTTTAACCGGGCAGCATATGGCATCTGTTTGAGCCCTTTGATCCTCTTGGTGAGGTACTTTGGGGGTCTTTCCAGTTGCTGCAGGTGTCTGGTAAGGTACATACCAAAAGGGGCATTGTACTCAATTGTGGGCCTGATGGGGGATGAGTAAAGAGGCACGATGACCTCCCCTGATCTAGATGTGAATCCCTTCATGATTAGGTGGGCTATATAAAATGTTCTTTTAACCACTTTGGCCACGTGGTTGTCAAATAAGAGACTGCTATCAACTTGGGTCCCCAGGTCCCTAATTACTTCTTCTGTACTTAATGGATTACCACCTATGTGGTAATTTGTGGGCACTTTGTTTTTGCCAAAGGGGATGACTATACACTTTTTGGCGTTTAGCTTGAGGCCATGGCTCTGGCACCAGTTGTCTGTTTCTATGAGGCCCTTTTGGAGGATGCTTGTGTCAGGTAGAGAGTCGATTATGGCACCCAGTTTGCAGTCATCTGCGAACTTGGTCAGCCACAGTCCTCCTGTGTTGGTCTGTACCTCAGAGAAATATATACC
Organism: Protopterus annectens; assembly: GCF_019279795.1. Lineage (NCBI taxonomy): Eukaryota > Metazoa > Chordata > Ceratodontiformes > Protopteridae > Protopterus > Protopterus annectens. The sequence continues at coordinate 778,169,911 of NC_056732.1, forward strand.
AAACAAGAGAGGTCCCAGGACTGAGCCTTGTGGGACGCCACTTGTAACTGGTTTGGAGTCTGACATGGCTCCAGCAATTCTAACCATGTGGGTTCTGTCGTTGAGCCAGTTTGCAACCCATCTAGTGACATAGGGGTTTATATTTAAGCTGGTGAGCTTATCTATAATGCCCGAGTGGGGTATTGTATCAAAGGCTTTTGCGAGGTCCAGGTAGGCTGTGTGGACCATCTTCCCCTCATCAATGGCCTTGGTGACTGTTTCAAAGAAATCAACCAGGTTTAAGAGGCAGGATCTGCCCTTAACAAAGCCGAACTGGGTAGGATCCAGTGTCTGTAGGTCCCCAATATCTTTATTTATGAGGTCCATGATGATCCTTTCCATATCTTTGCAGACCAAGCTAGTCAGGCTTATGGGGCGATAGTTTCCAGGATCCGTTGAGGCACCACCTTTGTGGAGAGGGACCACTGTAGCTGTACGCCACTCTTTGGGTACATATCCTGTAGTAAGGCTGAGATTGAACAGTAGTTTTATGTTTGGGTTTAGCTCTTCTTGGAGTTCATGTAGGGTGCAGCCCTGGACACCGTCTGGTCCCATTGATGCTGTGTTTTTTGCTTTGGAGAGGGCGGCTCTTACCTGAGCATCTGAGATGTCAGGGGGGCAGCACTCTGCTGGGATAGATATTTGCCCTTTGCTGGGAGTTTGCGCTGAACCTGTCAGCTAGGATGTTGGCAATGTCTGTGGGTTCGGTGTATTTTTTGTCATTTTGGACTAATTCTGAGCATATCTGGGAATTCCCACCCAGGTTTCTAACATAAGTAAAGAAAGCCTTGTGATTATCCTTAGTGTCCTGTGCAATTTTTCTCTCGAAGCTGGCCTTAGACGATTTTATGAGTGCCCGTAGTTTTTTGCTAATACTGATCAGAGATGCCTTCCCTTTTTGGGATTTTGCTCTATCATTTAGTATCTTCCTCCTTCTATTGTATAGTTTGTTTATGGCTGGGGTCCACCAGACAGGACGTCTGCCTTTGGAGGATTGGGTCTTGGTTTTATTTGGGATTGCATGATCCATGCATTCCTGAAGGTGTTCATAGAATGCATTTCTAAAGGATTCTGTGGTCTGGGCCGCATTTTCCACAGGCCCGGGGACTTTGAAGGATTCCACCTCAGTTTTGAGGAGTGTGAAATTTGCTTTAGAGAAGTTTTTCACTGTGGTTTTCTGGGCAGGAGGTGCGGTCGGGATGTGAATATCCAGTGAGATTAGTTTATGGTCTGATCTTACCAGTGAGGTTTTCTGGGCAGGAGGTGGGGTTGGGAAGTGAATATCCAGTGAGATTAGTTTATGGTCTGATCTTACCAGTGAGGGATACACTTCTGGTCTGGAGCATAGAGTCCCCATGTTGGTGATGATCAGGTCCAGTATGTTTTCCCCTCTTGTGCTAGTGGTAACAACTTGTTCCATAGCATTTGAGTTTATGAATTCTAGGAACCTTTGGGCTAGGGTGTTGGAGCTAGAGTAGTGCTCCCAGTCTATGTTTGGGTAGTTGAAGTCGCCCAATATAATGGTGTTTGGAGAGACCTTCATATTTTCCAGTGTTCTCAGGAAGGCTGAGTGGGGTTCCTGGGTTTGGGAGGGTGGTCTGTAGCAGGCTATAAACTGGAAGGCAGTTTTACCCACTGTTAGTTGCACATGGATAGTCTCTGATGCTTCATGCTGTGCCACCAACCTGGAGGTGTGGGTATCTTTGACGAATATTGATATTCCCCCTCCTTTTGTGGTTCGGTCCAAGTTTTGGGGCCGAAAAGCATGGTATGAGGTATAACCTGGTAGTGCTGGGGTGCTCTCGGGAGCCTTGAGCCAGGTTTCTGTTACTGCACAGATATCGATGTTCTCCATGCTAAGGAGAGTTTCGAGTGTGTGCATCTTGAGGTTTAGACTTCTGGCATTGAGTAGCATTACTTTTAGTTTCTTATCCCTTGTGATACCTATGGAGGTGGGTTTGTCTTTTGAGCCTTGCCTAAAAAAGGCACTATGGGGGTAGCAAGAGCCTTTGCCAATATCCAAAAGCCCAGGGGTGACAGGTGCAATCCGTCTCTAGCGAAGCATCCTGGCTTGTTGAGCATGTCATCCCAGGCTGACAGGCATTGGATGCCCTTTGAATGACACCAATACTTAAGCCAATTGTTGAAATTGATCATCTTGTCTTCATATTGTGACATCATTCTTGGTGAGGGTAAGATGCTACTCAAGGTCAGGGTCATACCGGCCTGGGCCACATGCTCAGAGAGCTCCTCTATGTCTCTTTTCATGTAGTCCAGGGAGGTACGTCTCAGGTCATTCACACCAGCATGGACAATGACTGAGTCATATTTGTACTTGCCTTGGAGTGACCTGAGTGCTTGTGTTATGTGGTGGATCCTAGCGCCCGACAGGCAGCTCACCATGACCTTCTCCTTGTTCAGCCTGGTGAGCAGGACGTCAGTGTGCCTGATGATAGAGTCATCTATTAAAAGTGTATCAGGTGTGTTGTTTAGCCTTAAGAGCTGTGACTGTTTGGCACACTGGCTTTGTTAGCTATGTGTTGCACGTGTTTTGTTTTGGGGTAGCGGTTGCTTGGGCATCTGCTTTGGAGGTCTCTGCTGCTTAGGCAGATTTTTATTTAGAGCCTCTGAGTATGTTTTTGTGTGTTTATGTGTTTGGTTTGCTGTTGTAGTAGGTCTATGTGAGACTGGAATTGTAGTGAGTGTGGTTTCCTTCTCCTCCTGACTGGTTACGCCAGTACTGAGTTGAGAGAGCTTAGCCTCCAGTTTGGCTATATGGATGCATCTCTCACATGTGTTGGAATTTGTTGGGAGGAGGAGAGGGTTGTCTGTGTACCTGAGTCAGTTGTAACATTGCCTCAAGATTCCCAGATTCACCAGCTGGACCGGAGAGGAGATTGACAACTGACCTTTGGACATGCTAGAATAGTATTGGGAATTCCTTTATAATTGAAAAAAAGGGCCAGTGGGGAACAAGGTACTCAAGGGAAGTTTGTGAGGGTGCAGTGCTTTTAATTTTTTAGTGCTGACTTATATAATTGCTTTAGTGAGCAAGTGCCAGGTAACTTAAATGCAATGTGTTACAGGTAACTTAAATGCAAAAACGACAAACAGTAACTTTCTTTTAAGTGAAACAAGGAAATAAGTACAGTAAGCAATGCAGATATTACTAGGGATCCACAGAAGCGCTGAAAAGCCACGTTTTAGGTGGTATTAGCGTTTCAGGGAAATAACAAGCAAACAAACAACAAGCATACAAACAAAGCTAGATTCAGCAGGCCTGGATGTATAACAAACAACTTAATCTTTTTATATGCTAACATTTTTGACAAAACATACTTGATACAGATAACATATTCTTCCCGGTGCACTACTATCTTCTGTGCCCACTTGTCTGCTTTCATAACTCTTAGTGTAGTAGTATTTTTTAAATTCATTCAAAGCTAATGTTCAGTTGTATTCATTTAAGAAATGACCCCTGTCTTTTCTTGGAAAACATTTCTAGAATGTCTGTTATATGTGATAAAACATTTGCGCAGTTGACATAAGTGAAGGGCTGTATGTAAATGGTTTCTTAAAAAAATAACCTTTAACAATTTGAAATGTTCCAAAATATATTGGAAATTTAATTTTCTTGTAAAGAATTTAAAATCAAATGAAGTCTTGGCACAATCAGCACAAATAGTAGGTATTAACAAAACCATATTTTTCAATAAACGTGCGTGTTTAATACTAAAATGCTAATTTGTAAAACTGTAGAAGTATTGAAGCTCAGGAACACTGTTCATAATTGTAACCTCTTCCTGTCAGCATTCTTCTTCCTCTCCTGCTTGACCTTGTATGACTGCTTATTATAGATGTAAAGGACTGAAGGTGATATTTAATTCCTTCTTGTACCTTCATATCTGACTGCATTGATTGCTATTTTTGTAACCTGGGAGACTTTATTACTAGAACACAGGGAAGTTCCAAGTTCTATCCTGAAAAAATATATATTATACCATGACCCCCCCCCAAAACGTGCACGCTGATTGGCCAGCGTGCTCGTTGTAAATCGAGTTATACTAATGGAAAAAGGTCCGGTCGCCCGGACTTTTTTCCATTAGTATAACTGCTTTTAAAACACTGTTCGCTATGTTAAATGGGTTTAACATAGCGATACAGTTTAAAATAAGCAACGGAGATCTCCGCTGCTTATTTTAAAGCTGTCTCGCCATGTTAAACCCATTTAACATAGTGAGACAGTGTTTTAAAAGCAACAGAGCAAGATCTCCGTTGCTTTTATGTCTCGCTATGTTAAATGAGTTTAACATAGCGAGACAGTTTAAAATAAGCAACGGAGATGTCCGCTGTTATTTTAAACTGTCTCGCCATGATAAACTCATTTAACATAGCGAGACTAAAAGCAACGGAGATCTTGCTTTCTCCGTGCTTTGCCCAACTCTGATGTACCGCGCAGGCGCCAGTACATCAAAACTGCCGCGGATGCCAGACATCTGCGGAAGGGCAGTAAACAGGCATTATACTATGCCATTATTTAAGAAAAGTAACAGTTTCTTTTCTTAAATAATGTCATAGATAATAGCAATAACCACTTCTGTGTGGTAATGCTAATTACCCACGGTTGGCTTTGTTTGGTCCCTCGGGCTTCTCCCTCGGGACCAAACCACGCCAACCGTGGGTAAATTTAGCATTACCCACACCCAGGTGTGGGTTATTGCTATATTATTTGAATTCTTTGCAACTTCAGCATAAGTCAAGTCATTCTTATGCGTTGCATCATTGTTTTTATCTAAGTGGGATAGGAAGCATATATACAATTCCAGTGGAGTATGCCAGAAAATCCCTCTTAAGTTTCTTATGTTTTTTTCTTAAAATAGTTTTGGTCAAAGAATATGCAAAAATATGGGTGAGATTCCAAATGAAAGTTGTGGGCAATGCAGCATGCCAAAGGTAGACATCTGCACATCATCAGTGGAGCTGATTCTATATGTGACACTAAAACAAGAGCAAGTGGTAGGATAATTGTAGACTCCACACACACTCACCAGATTCCAAAACACAAGGTATATGCCTAACAAGAGTAAAATGAAAAAGATTAGTGCACCAAACTTTTATGAAAGCACTCAGCAAAAGCCATTTGTACTTACCGTTTATTTCAGAGTTTCTTATGAATTTCAAAAAATTCAAGTTACATTTATTGCATTACAGCAGGCTGGAGTTCTAAAAACCATAAGAGGGGAAGATCTGCAAATGCATTCCAGAATGTAGCCAGAAAAGGAGCCGAGCCAGGCTACAATTAAGCCAGTTCTCTGACTTGGAAATCATTAATAAATACATGTTAGATAGAGAGCTGGTGCAATCTTTCTACAGGATATGTGCACCCCATGTGTCCACCTGCAGCCTGTGAGGTAACTCAGTACTGGTAGAAAAAAAGTGTGTCTGTGTCTGGGTATATTGGCATCAGTGATATTTCAATGGCATTTGGGAAATGCAGTAGGAATGTTCCAGACAGCTGACAGTCGTAGTCTAGGACAGTTGCTGGCAGTAATGTGCAGGAAAGTAGATGAATACACCCAGTTCCCAACAACAGCCATGGAGCACAGGACTGCCATGGGACAGTCTTATACCACTGCAAACTTTGCCCATGTCTTTGGTGCAATGGACTGCATCCACATCTCAATCAAATCTCCAGTGGTACCAGATGCTAAACAGTACATATGTATAAAAGCGTTGCCATTGCTCAATTGTCAGGTTGTGTGCTCTGTATATGGCCTCCTTACTAAATGTATGGCAACACACCCTGGCAGTACGCATGATACAACAATTTGTAGGTAAAGCTGTCAGAGGGCTGTTTTCCAACATGTTAAAATTCAGAGATGGTCCTAGTGAATAAATGAAGGAACACAGCTATAATGTACACATAATTCAGACATGTCAGAAGTAGTCAAGAGCACTAAATACATGTTTTCATCTTCCTACAGGCAGGCAGCTATGGTTATCCACTGGAGCCTTGGATTATGATGCCATACAGAGCCCTATCAACACCTGTTGAGCATTCATACAACAGAGTGTACACAATGACATAGAACACCATTGAGCATGTGTTTGGCAAGCTGAAAGCAAACTTCAGATGTCTGGACACATTCAGGGTGCACTCCAATACACAACAGAAATTCATCATAGATTATTACTGTGTGTGCCATGCTGCACAGCATGTTAAAATCAAAGCACATGCCGGCCTGTCAGCTGCAGGTGTGGGTGACCTACCTCAAGAACCTCAAATGTCTAAAGTGGAACTATAAGAGCTGTCACAGGATGATCAATGGGACACAAGGATGAGAAGAAATATATGTGCATCACAGTGACTCCAGCCATATGTTCTAGCTCAGACAACATAGCAATCTCTGGTTCACACCTTTGAGTCATGGCAAAAGAAGATATAGAAGTACATAGACAGAACAGTGATGTTCACACAATCACAACAAAGACTGCAACTAATGGAAATAGTACATTAGATATTCAGATTGAACATCATACATGCCATAACCACAATATTCACCTGGGAAAAGCTTATAGACATATAACTGGCATAGCAATGAACACATCTGGATGCCAACAGAGGAACATTCACCACAGAACCACCTTATTCAAGGTACATCACCAAAGATGGCCACATTGGCATATGTCAGACATGCTGAAGGTATGCAGAACAGAAAGTGATGTCCAGGTAGGATATCATTCCACATAAAGTTATCATGTAAAGGTAGCAGTACAACTGTCATTGACACAATAAATGTCTGATCATGCATTGTTTGGGAATGTATCATAACCAACAGAACCTAATTGCATGCATAGTACAATAACACTGAGATGCTTCGCACATGTCATAGGGATGTGTATCAGTGTTATACACCACACTATGCAGCACATAGCAGCAGAAATATTGACAACACTGCAAGGACTGGCAAAAAATCAACATACTTGACATGTCACAAACAAGTATTATGGGACATGCCTGATAAGGAATGTCACATGTAAGGTAATACTATAATGCACAGGTGTGTGCAACACATGAGTCAATCAGATGAAAACATATGTTCACTTCTGTAGAGCATCAATAACAGGCATTACACATCAGCCATGGAACATACATCATTGTATGGGATGCAGCAACATAGGGATATATGTGTGTGAATAAGCAGGTAGTGTGTAAGCATGTGGGTATGGAAAAAGATACATGGGAAATACACATCAGCAAGAGAATAGCAAAGGTGAATATGTAAACAGATGTGCATATTGCTCTGAGGAGGTGACATGTGCAGAACCAAAATAAAATGCCACAAGTATCACCTCTATGCACAATTAGATATTCCTGTGCATGCAGGTATTTCTGACAACAAAGACATCTGTAATGTACAAATCAGTGCTGGAAGAATATGGTAATATGCTGATGAGTGGGAGAAATCCTTGTTATATGCCAACTAGCAAGAGCAGCTAAAATGGAAGCATTGTAATTGTCATGTAGAGCAGTGCAGATGTCAATATTTTCCCTAAATTGTAACTGATAGATATTTAAAAGATAATGAAACATGAAGGCACTCACTTATGTCAGATAAATGAGCAGAAAAGCCTGTGGCATCAAACATTTGGAAAACCACTTACAGATATAGTAGGCAGTGATCAGCACAGTGGTCATCATTGCTACAGGGTTAGAATGCCACAGCAGAACATACACTGATCAACTGCCATTGTTACTGTAACACAGTCTAGAGTGACCATGCTGATGGCTTACATCATGGTCTAGGCTGCCCCTGCCACATTTGAAAACACCTAGCCAACAGTGTTGTACCAAGGAACTGGTTGCTGTGACACAAATAGGTTAGGACATGGTGTGGGTAGGAGCAGTAATGTGATATATCTAAATAGACAAGAGAGCTAGTTCTGAGTAGGTCATCCAAAAGGAGAAGTGAGTGCATGTTGCATCACTGACAATGATGCCTAAGGGCAATGTGTGGGTCTACTGCCTCTCCTCACTGGAGGTAATCTGCTCATGAGGGTCAGGGCATGTAACACCTGTTTTGTACTACAGCTCTGCCCTAGCACTGCCACAGAAAGGCTTTCAACATACCATACAAAAGATACCATGCTATTATAATGTGCAGCCAATGTCTGTGCTCCTGACCTTCATGTAACACATACAGCTGGTGTGTTACACATTTGGTAGCATAGACAACTACATGTAGGCCAGAGCACTGATGTCTCTGTTAACATTCATGCACCTGTAGCAGTAAGTGTATACCCTCTGACATGTGTCCATGCAGATCAGCTACACACCCACATGTAGTCCAATGGACACTATCAGTCTGTTGTGGGCTAGAATCACCATCATTACCATACTCAGCATGGGACAGTGGACCATGGTCATCATCATGTCCAATTTCTTATGCCCCTACATCAGAATGGCTGGCAACAATATCCCCCAGATTAGAGGCTATACCATGAAACACTTGATAGTGCCTTGTGTGCCATTGCTCACACTATCAAACTTAGACACATCACTTCTCACTTCACTATCAGTGAATGGATTACTGCAGGAGGCAGGAAGTGAACATGATGTAAATAAAGACAGATGAGACATGCCATATACATATACAAGTCAGAGGATGCAAAATATAACTGACAGGACTGGAAAAAATATCTAACTATAGTGACTATTTATGGTGATATAGACTTCCCAGGTTGGTGTGGCTGTGGTCAGTGCAATGGCCCTATAGAGCAGAGTTAAGCCATATAGGCAACATAGCAAGCAAATTTGATGGACTGTTAAACATGCATGATGACATATATGTCATATCTTCCCACTGACTCCACCACTGGAGATGAGGGTTGAAATGCCATTGTCATGCAAAAGAAGACATGTACACAATTCAGTAGTAAGCACATACACAGCATCATGTAGCATTGAAAAAGATGTACAACACACAGCAAATAAGGTGTACACATAATAAATGACTGACTTTGTTTTCCAGAATACAAGTGTCAATTGTACTTAAAGATAGTGCACTATTGCAACCATATAGAGTGCCTTACTGGTCTGCACTCCCTATAGGGGGAATGGATCATCTTGTATAATGTGAAACCTGTATGTTAAAGGTGAGTATACACCTAAGTCATAACAGCAGTCAGAGGCAACAAAGGCTATTGATTACCCTAACTAACTACAGAGACATGCTCATGATGTGTGATGCCTTTGGACTAATGTTTAAGGCTCTGTGCAGCTGAACAAGACAACAGTAATCATAATGGTCACAGCTGTACTTAATGATATTGCACTATGGCAAACATATAGACTGCCTTACTGGGTCTGTCCTCCCCGGTTGAGGAAGAGATATTCCTGTGTAATGTAGAACATGTAAGCTAAAATACAACAATGCACATGATGCTGACATTGCCATCTACATATTGTTAAGGTAATATAACATGCTAACAGACTTACCATGTCTTTCTGCATCTATAATGTTCAGATGGACATAATATAGTTATGCTGCTGTGGCATTCATTAAAAAAAGTAAGATGTACGAGTGAATGTTCTTGAATAACAGTTTCATTATGCTGTTGTGTTTGTGAAGGGTAGCCATACCTGTACATCCTGGAACACCCACCTAAATTCCTTCTTCATGGTTATTTGATGTTCCTGACAGGTATTATGGTGGGAGACCAGAAAGATCACCATCTCATCAGGGAAAGCAATGACGGTCCACCTCAAATGGCATCTCTCTTGCTTTCATAGTGATGGAGTTGGTTGGTTGCATGGAGGATCATATCAAAGCAAATGTGATGGCAGGCCTGCATGGTGTGGCTGTGCCACCTACAGCACTACCCATGTTGTCATCCCACCACACTTGGTTTCACCAGACAGTATCACACATCCATCCAAGCAAATTCTACCCATGTCACTGCAGTGCCTCAATAATAATTTCATTTTCCGTAGGGGAAAAGTTGTCATGGTGATTATGGCTTGACGTCTGGAAACAAAGGTGATATTTATTTATTTATTTATTAATCATTTATTGACATTTAATTACTAGGAAGTATGTACATATCAGGTGGTAGAAAGGAGGTACATTTATTGACAGATCAACATTTAAAGCATATGTGGCCGAACGCCACTCATATACAGTAGAATGCTATGCAAAATTACCAAACTATCGATGTCATGTTTATTACCATCATGTACAGATAAGCATAAAAATGTACTGGATATGGAATAATTGATAAGATTATGCTATGATTTCTAAAGTCTTGCTGTGCAATGCAAATAACCCATTCCCCATAAAATACATCATACATGTAGAAGTGAGATTAGAGCCCAGGTCTGTGGAAATGGTGTTAGCTAAGAGACAATCACATAACCACTGTATCACCACTTCAGCAGTCAAAAATTCTTGTGTACTCTCAGTCACATGCACAGCCAACTACACCTGCCAAGGCAATATCAACCATATTTGATACATCACAGATGTAAATGTAGTCAGTAACAAAGACTAGCACAATTTTGTCATTTATACTACTAATAAAACGTGTGTAGTTGTATGAGTGAAAGAAGCAGGGGAGATCAAGCAAAGCATATGAAAATGAGCAGTTTAGCAGCAATGACTGCATATGAAAACAACAAACAATTGACATGCTAAGACACCTTGAAGTTCCCCCATCCCATTGATTGGTATAACAGCTTCCTATGTTGGAATGTGCATCACTGAATATCTGTAAATCATAGTTTGAACATACAATTACACACAGTCCCATAAATTATCATTATCCACATATCGTAATATAGATGTACACATGAAACAGCAATACCTATGGATATGGGTGGAGTCCTTCTATATCTGCAGTTACCACAACTAGTGCTCAAAACCATTCACCTGCATATGAGGAAAACCTCACTTATAATGATGGATATGTAGCCATATCCATGCATATTACTGAAAGCTACCAATGACCTTTATGGGACTTGTTGATGTGCAGATGCTTTCACAAAAAAAAAAAAAAAAAAAAAAAAAAAATGAAAGATGGATTAGACAGTACAGACTGGAGACTCTGAACATAGTAGAATGATACTGAATACTACAGTTTAAAAGAGCAATACAAGCAGATGACCTCCTGATAGTTTACCTTATTGTTAGTTGCAGTCAGGCAGCTATACCTAAAACTGAGGTTAGCTCAGCACAAAAAACTATTAAGTGCGATTTGTACCATACATAATTAATGAAGTTCATTAGCATACAGTGTTTTGGAATCAAATCAGTGAATGTCCACGTAAGTTCCAGAATCTCAGTGCATTAACCAATAGCTTGGCATAACTATACACTATGAATGCCTAATAGTTATCATTGCGTGGGAACATCTAGAACGTGTATCCAATGCTTACCAATAGACTGCTACCATCCTATGTGTGCCACTTTTAAAATGTGATGTTGCTACATTTTCTTATCATTCCATTGCTGCCTCCAAACTGAGTGGTAACTCAGTGAGCAATTTTCAGAAGGCATTTTTGTTGACCATTTTGAAAAATTTCAAAGAGCTGTCAACTGAGAGTAGATGCGATGTGCCCAACAGCTCAACAGGACTGACAAGGAGACCCTCCAGATGCTGACAGTCTGTGTGGGAAATAAATAGAGTATGAGGGCACATCAGAGGAACTTTGCCCAAATTAATGTATGGATCTGGATTGCAATAGCGATGAGGATGTACCAGAATCCACAGGACTGTTTGGAAGTTTCTAGAAGGCCAGTGCTTGCTTGGGCTAAAGGGAAGTCTCTGTGTTCACCAGTAGGAGTGGTTAACACTGAACAGCCTGCCTGTCCCTGGAGGAGTGGTTACTACCTAGAAGCTGTAGTTTTATTGGCCATTTTGGATCAATTCTAAACTCCTTGATCTCTCTCTCTTAAAACCAGGCTGCCTCGTGGTTTTGGTGTCTTTTCAGGCTTGTTAGTTGTTGCTGAAGCACCTACCAAGAGGAGAAAATGCTGAGAGAAGAAAAGGAGCCACTTTTGTGATTTTAAGTATTTTCTTCTGATTTTTTGTTAAGTTTTACTGCTTTGCCGTTATTTTTTTGGCATTTTCCAGCTTGCTAAAGTTTATATCTGTAACAGTAACAGTACTTGGAACACATCTAGAGCCTGCAATTCCTATGTTGCACTTAATTTAAAATCGTTTTTTTCTCTAAAAACTGCATTTTACCTGATTTTGACCTAGCACTCAAGTGTGGGGTCATTTATTGCACTGTTGTGATTATTTTGCTGCTTGTGTATCTCTGCTACCTTTAAACTACAACAAAAAGAAAAAAAAAAAGAAAAAATCTTGATTTTTTTCCCACTTTCTGAAAGTTAAGAAAGTTCAGTTACAGATTTGCTGTTCTGAACTGTTTGGAAGTTTCTAGAAGGCCAGTGCTTGCTTGGGCTAAAGGGAAGTCTCTGTGTTCACCAGTGGGAGTGGTTAACACTGAACAGCCTGCCTTGCCTGTCCCTGGAGGAGTGGTTACTACCTAGAAGCTGTAGTTTTATTGGCCATTTTGGGTCAGTTCTAAACTCCTTGATCTCTCTCTCTTAAAACCCTACAACTCTCTTTTTGTGCGGTTTTGCGCACTGAGCAGCATCGGGCAGCGCCGCCTAAACAGGTTTAAACTATTCCAGGCTCTACAAAGTCTGCTCTTCACTTTTTCCCTTAGAACTGTTCAAACTCTCAAAGTAATCACTCTATTCTCTTTCTAAAGCCCTGCACTTGCTCAGCTCTTATAAGGAAACACTAACTAACTAAAGCACTACACCCTCCTTGACTTCTCATAAGTATAGGCTCCCGATTGGTTCTTCCTAATCAAGTGAAAAATCAGTTCCCTTCCCTAATCTGATCAGTAAAAAAACAGTTCCCTATACTAATCTGGTATGTCCAAGGGTCAGTTTCAAGGTTACTCTCCAGTCCAGCTGGTGAATCTGGGAATTTTGAGGCAATGTTACAATTGCCTTATGTACACAGACAACCCTCTCCTCCTTCCAACAAACTCTAATACATGTGCACCTGTCACCCTTACACAGCCAAACTGGAGGCAGAGCTCTCTCAACCCAAGACTGACACAGTCAGTCAGGAGGAAAAGGTAACCACCCACACCACAAATCCAGTCTCACACAGACCTATTGCATCTGCATACCCAACACATAAACACACAAAAACATACTCGGAGGCTCTAAATAAAAATCTGCCTAAACAGCAAAGACGTCCTAAGCAGATATCCAAGCAACAGCCACCCCTCAACAATACCCATGAATCACATTTCATACAAAATCAGTGTGCCTCACAGTCACAGCCCTTAAGGCCAAACAACACACCAAATACACTTGTTATAGGGGACTCTATTGTCCGGCACACTGACATCCCGCTCACCAAACTGAACAAGGAGAAGGTCACTGTAAGCTGGCTGTCAGGTGCCAGGATCCACCACATAATGCAAGCACTCAGGTCACTCCAAAGCAAGTACAAGTATGACTCCGTCATTGTCCATGCTGGTGTGAATGACCTGAGACGTACCTCCCTGGACTACACGAAAAGAGACATAGAGGAGCTCTCTGACCATGTAGCCCAGGCTGGTATGACCCTGACCTTGAGTAGCATCTTGCACTCACCAAGAATGATGCCACAGTATAAAGACAAAATGATCAGTTTCAACAATTGGCTAAAGTATTGGTGTCATTCAAAGGGGATCCAGTGTCTGTCTGCCTGGGATAACATGCTCGACAAGCCACGTTGCTTTGCTAGGGACGGCTTGCACCTGTCACCCTTAGGCTTTCGTATACTGGCCAAGGCTCTTGCCACCCTTATAGTGCCTTTTTTAGGCAAGGCTCAAAGGACAAACCCACCTCCATAGACAACCCAAGGATAAAAAAACTAAAGGTAATGCTACTCAATGCCAGAAGTCTAAACCTCAAGATGCATGCACTCGAGGCTCTCCTCAGTATGGAGAAAATTGATGTCTGTGCAGTAACAGAAACCTGGTTCAATGCTCCTGAGAGCACCCCAGAACTACCAGGTTTTAACTCATACCATGTGTTTTGGCCCAAAACTCGGAACGAAGCACAAAAGAAGGGGGAGTATCTATATTCATCAAAGATACCTACACCTCCAGGTTAGTTGCACTGCACAAAGCATCAGAAACCATCCATGTGCAACTAACAGCGGGCAAAACTGCCTTTCAGTTTGTAGCCTGCTACAGAACACCCTCCCTATTACAGGAACCCCACTTGGCATTCCTGAGAACACTGGAGAATATGAAGGTCTCTCCAAACACTATGTTATTGGGTGACTTCAATTACCCAAGCATTGACTGGGAAAACTACTCAAGCCCAAACACCCTCGCCCAACGGTTCCTTGAATTTATAAACTCTAATACAATGGAACAACTGCTCACCACTCCCACAAGAGGGAACAACATATTGGACCTGGTCATCACCAACATGGGGACTCTATGTTCCACACCAGAGGTAAACCCCTCATTGGTAAGATCAGACCATAAACAAATTTCCCTGGACATCCATATCCCGTCCCCACCCCCAGCCAAGGAAATCACTGTAAAGAATTTCTGAAAAGCCAACTTTGCACTTCTCAAGACTGAGGTGGAATCCTTCAAAGCCCCTGGGCCAGAGGATAATACAGCCCAATCCGCAGAATCCTTTACAAATGCATTCTATGAGCACCTGCAGGAATGCATGGATCGTGCTATCCCAAATAAAACCAAGACTCACTCCTCCAAAAAGAGGAGACCGGTCTGGTGGACCCCTGCCATAAATAAGCTATACAACAGAAGGAGGAAGCTACTACATGACAGAGCAAAATCCCAAAAAGGGAAGGCATCTCTGATCAGTATTAGCAAGAAACTTCGATCCCTCATAAAATCATCAAAGGCCATCTTCGAAAGAAAAATTGCCCTAGACACTAAAGATAATCACACGGCCTTCTTTAGTTATGTCAGGAACATGGGCAGAAACTCCCAGATGTGCTCTGAATTGTTGCATAATGGTACAAAATATACCGAATCTACAGACATAGCCAACATCCTGGCAGACAAATTCAGTGCAAACTTCTCCCCCCCTTCCCCCCCAAAGGAGCAAATGCCTATCCCAACTGAATGTTACCTCCCTGATATCACAGATGCACAGGTGAAAGCTGCCCTCTCCAAAGCAAAAAACACAGCATCTATGGGACAGGACGGTGTCCCAGGCTGTGTCTTATATGAGCTCCAAGAAGAACTGAACCCTCACATTAAGTCACTGTTCATACTTAGCCTTACTACAGGATATGTACCCAAAGAATGGCGTACAGCTACAGTGATCCCACTCCACAAAGGTGGTGCCACAACGAACCCTGGAAATTATCACCCCATAAGCCTGACTAGTCTGGTCTGTAAAGCTATGGAGCGTATTATCATGGAACTCATAAACAAAGACATTGGGTGCCTCCAGACACTGGACCCTACCCAATTCGGCTTTGTTAAGGGCAGATCTTGCCTCTTAAACCTAGATAATGTCTTTGAAACAGTTACCAAAGCCATAGATGAGGGTAAGGTAGTCCACACAGCCTACCTGTACCTCGCAAAAGCCTTCGACAAAATACCCCACTCGGGCATCATAAATAAGCTTACCAGCTTAAATATCAACCCCTATATCACAAGATGGGTTGCAAACTGGCTCAGAGATAGAACCCACATAGTCAGAATGGCAGGTGCCATGTCCGAATCCAAACCAGTTACAAGTGCCGTCCCACAGGGCTCAGTCCTGGGACCTCTATTGATCGGTATATACTTCTCTAAGGTTCAGGCTAACACAAGGGGATTATGGCTGACAAAGTTCACAGATGACTGCAAACTGGGGGCCATAATCGAATCTCCAGCTGACACAAGCATCCTCCAAAAGGATCTCACAGAGATGGATGCTTGGTGCCAGAGCCACGGTCTCAAGATAAATGCTAAAAAGTGCATAGTCATCCCCTTTGGGAAAAACAAGGTGCCCACAAATTACCACATAGGTGGTTATCCATTAAGTATGGAAGAAGTAATTAGAGATTTGGGGACAAATGTAGATAGTAATCTCTCCTTTGATAATCACGTTGCCAAAGTGATTAGAAAGACCTTCTATATAGCCTACCTTATCATGAAAGGGTTCGCATTTAGATCAAGAGAGGTCATTGTGACCCTCTACTCGTCATTCATCAGGCCCATAATTGAATACAATGCCCCTTTTGGGATGTACCTTACCTGACACCTGCAGCAACTGGAGAGACCCCAAAAGTACCTCACCAAGAGGATCATGGGCTGCAAACAGATGTCCTATGCAGCTTGACTAAAGAAACTCCAGCTCTACTCAGTTGCTTACCACCTACTCAGAGGCGATCTATGCCTGATGTACAAAGCCATGTCAAACCCAGAATTAATGGACATGCTCCACCTCAAAAAATCCAAGTCCCTTAGAGCTACACGCTCCAGGGACCTAAACCTCAGCACAAAAATAAATAGGACATGCTGGAGGGACAGATTCATTTCCCAGAGGCTCCCCTCACTCTGGAATAGAATCCCAATTCATGTTAGATGTAGCCCCTCGCTGACCCTCTTCAAGCGAAATCTGGACGCGTGGATGGGAAATCGCAAATTCACCCCTGGGATCTCTTCTGTGTCCCTGCTAGATAGAGGCACAGTAAACTAATCTTAAAATGGTACTTTCTGTGACCTACTTTACAGAGGCACAGTAGGCTAATCTAATAGGGAGGCGGAAGCCAATACACTCTGGCTAGGCTTATAAATGCCCTAGGGCAGATAGCCTAGTATCTACCTATGAACCTATGAACTGGCATGCAGGTCTGGCATTGATATGACAATTTTCACTATAGAAACCAGGATTACCTTTGCAACAGGATTACAGACGTTTGTCACTAACCCCCAAATGTGCACAGTATGTGGCATAACCCATACCGTAATACCTAATAATTATTGTTATCCTGTAATTATCATATGTGGTGAGATAATAAAGTGGAGTGCTCACATATTCCATTTATATGTGTATTACCATCAGTAAGGTAATTGTAATCAAAATACAACTTGCTATTTAATTATTGATGGCCATCTAACTGTGCATCTTGAAGTTATCCACAATAAGCTGGGCCAGAGATGCAGGTGTGCAGGATTTTTAAGTAACAGCATGTGTTATTAACAACTGCATGTATTTGAAACATCTCATGTAGAGTGCTAATCATTAACAGAAGCTGGTCAACCCTGTAAACAGCTGTGATGTCCATCAGTGCCACTCTTTAAGGTGGATAATTGATGATTGAATGCTTGTGGGATGAAATCCCATGAAAGCATTGATATACAGAACCAGTTATGGACAATTTTATTTGATGAACTTCACATAATGAGTATGTTGCATGGTTGTGTGCTGAGGTATGAGATAATTCATGCATGTGTTTTATTGTCAGACTGCATTAACACCTACAGCACATAGGTCATGGATGACTACACATTTTTTCATTATCCACAAAATTTCAAATGTACCAAAGTACTTTTTAACATGGACATGTGTGATTCCTTTGCAATACTTACTGGAAGATAAATATGTAAGCTTAGTCTTAAATGCTCAGTAGTAAATGAAATGTAAGAGCAATGCAGGTCACCATGAATTTTATATGATTGATTGTTGTAATCACACTTGATTTACATTAAATGTGGAGATGGAATCCCTAGTTTCATATAGCTAAGGCTATCACTGTATGTGATGTCAGTAACTGTTCTCCTACTTGCTTTATGCTTGTAGATTTGAATTCTATAGCAGTCTTTCTGTTCCTGTAATGGACATTTAGTTGTTTGTTATACATTTAGATTCATAGGTTCATAGGTGTGTACTAGGCCAATGGCCTAAAGCCTTTACAAGCCTAGCCTATAGAAGTGCCCTGGCATCATGCCGCTATTAGTTCCCAGTGCCTCTATCAAATAGAGCCACTGGTCTGATCCCGGGGTAAACTTTCTATTTCCCATCCACTCATCAAGATTTGTCTTGAAAAGGGCCACTGAGGTGCTTTGCTTGACATGTATGGGAAGTCTATTCCAGAGCATGGGCAGTCTCTGGGTAATGAACCTGTCCCTCCAACATATTCAGTTGATTGTGGTAATGAGGTTGAGGTCCCTGGAGCGTGTGGTACAGAGGCATTGGGATTTCTTTAGGTGCAACATTTCTAACAGGGCTAGGTCAGACATGGCTTTGTAAGTCAAGCAGCGATCGCATCTTAATAGATGATATGAGACAGAGAAAAGCTGGAGTTTCTTGATTCTGCCCATGAAGGGCATGTGTTTAATGCCTAGGATCCTCTTCATGAGGTACTTTTGTGGCCTTTCCAGCTGTTGCAGGTGTTTAGTGAGGTACATGCCAAATGGGGCATTATACTTGATGATTGGTTTAATGAGAAAAGAGTAGAGAGAGATGATGACCTCTTTCTTCTTAGATGCAAAACCCTTGGTAATGAGATATGCTACATAGAAGGACTTTCTGACCACAATAGTAATGTGTTGGTTGAAGGAGAGGTTGCTGTCAACCTGTGTCCCCAAATCTCTTATAACGCCTTCAATGTTCAGTGGGCTACCATCAATGCGGTAATTAGTAGGAACTGAGTTTTTCCCAAAGGGAATGATGATGCATTTTTTTGGCATTAAGCTTAAGGCCATGGTTTTGACACCAGTCGTTGGTCTCAGTGAGGCCTTTCTGCAGGATGTCTATATTACTTGGAGAGTTAATAATGGCTCCCAGCTTGCAATCATCGGTGAAGTTGGTCAGCCAGAGTCCCTCCGTGTTGGCCTGGACTTCTGAGAAGTAGATGCCAAACAGGGGGGGACCCAGGGCCGATCTCTGTGGGACTCCACTCGTGACTGGTTGACAGTCTGACTTGGAGTCTGCTACTTTCACACTGTGGGTTCTATCTGTGAGCCAAATTGCAACCAACCTAGTGATATAGGGGTTGATGCCTAGTTTGGTGAGACTATCAATAATTCCTGAGTGGGGAATGGTATCAAAGGCCTTGGCCAGATCGAGGTAGGCTGGATGAACTGCCTTGCGACAGCTCTGGTGACTGGCTCAAAAAAGTCAAACAGGTTGAGCAGGCATGATCTACCCTTCACAAAACCAAATTGTGTGGGGTCCAGAGTTTGGAGATTCCCTATATCTGTGTTATTTAGGTCCATGATGATGCGCACCATAACCTTACATATCCGACTCATCAGGCTAATGGTGAGATAATTCCCAGGGTCTATAGTCACTTTCCCTTTATGGAGAGGGATGACTGTAGCAGTGCGCCATTCTGTAGGGTCAAAGCTTGAGGTGAGGCTGTGATTGAACAGGGAACACAGGTGTGGTGCCATTTCACTTTATAGTTGATGTAGAACACAGCCAAGGATATTGTCAGGTCCCATAGAAGTTGTATACTTGGCTTTGGTCAATGCAGCTTTAACCTGTGCTGCAGTAATGCTGGGTGCCTGGCATTCTTATGGTATTGTGATTGGTGCTTTGGGGGTGGAGAGAGGGGTAAAGTTGGCACTGAATCTGTCAGCCAGTATGTTGACAATATCTGTTGGCTCAGTATAGGAGGTACCATTGTGCAGTAACTCAAAGCAAATCTGAGTATTTCCATGGAGATTCTTGATATAACTGTAGAAGGCTTTGTGGTTGTTTTTAGTGTCTGTTGCAATTCTGCCTATATAGCTAGCTTTAGAGTCTTTGATGAGTGATCTCAACTTTTTATTGAGGCTAATAATGGAGTTTTTCCCATCTTAGGACTTCACCTTTTTCTGCAATAGTTTCTTCCTTCTGTTGTAGAGTTTGTTAATGGCAGGGGACCACCATATTGGCTTCCTTTTTTTTTTATGGAGGAGAGCATCTTGGTTCTGTTGGATATGGCTAGTTCCAGGCATTTATGTACATGTTCATACAGTGCATTGGTGTATGATTTGGAGATCATGCACCTATTTTCCATTTGCATGGATGCTGTGAAGTTAGCCACCTCTGTTTTTAGGAGCTCAAAGTCAGCTTTAGAGAGGTTTTTCATGGTGGTTACCTTTGCTGGTGGTGTGGGTGAGATGTGGATTTCTGTGGTAATTAGTTTGTGGTCAGATCTAACCAGGAAGTAGTTGAATATTGGTGTTGAGCAACAGTTGCCCATGTTAGTAATAACCAGTTCAAGGATATTGCTTCCTCTAGTGGGGGTAAGAATGAGCTGGTCCTGCGCATTGGAAATAATGAAATACAGGAAGCATTGGGCAAGTGTATTGGTAAATGAGTAGTTTTCCCAGTTGATGGAGGGGTAGTTGAAGTCACCCAGTATGGGAGTGTTGGGTTGGAACCAAATAGTTTCCAGGGTGCTTAGAAATATGGAATGAGAGTCTTGGGATATGGCTGGGGACCTCTAGCAGGCTATGACCTAAATCGCCATCTTACCCACTGTTACTTGCACTGAAGAATGTCTGATGCATTATGCTGGGCTACTAGTCTGGAGATGGGCATAGCCTTTATGACTAAGGAGATGCCACCACATTTGGAGCGATGGTCTATTTTCTGGGGCTGAAAGGTGTGAAATGAGTTACAGCCTGGTAGCTCAGGGGTGCTTTCTGCTGCTTTAAACCAGCCCCGGGATTCATGAAGCTCGGCGCAAGGCCGGCGTAAGGCCTGCGCCGGCGGTGCATGGAATATCCGGTGCAGTAGCGCCATATACATATTAATGAGAGTGCACCGGAATCACAGACACGTGCGTAGTGTACGTGAGCGAGCCCAGGTATGATGCGTCTGGAGGCGTGTCTAAGCCGGCAGGAGGTGAGCAACCTAATGTGCTGACAGCCACGGTCCGCCCACAATAGTAATGGCAGCAGCCAGGTCCCGCAGAGAATGAAACGCGTGCAGTACGCATAACATAGTCCCGTTCCAAATTAACGGAGAAGCAAATAGAAGCCACCAAGGCATAAGTGTACCCGTTCAAGGAGCAAAGGATACGCATAAGACCGCCTCCGTCTCGCAATGCACTGTCAGTGTTTACACTCAGAGAAGGTGTACAGCCGCATGTCAGCGCCGCCGCACCGACATAGGAGCAGCGACTAAGGTCACCACCTGTCCCACTTTGTTTGGGGCAGTCTCTCCATGGACAGTTGTGTCCCGAAAAACGTATTAGAAATGGCTGATGTGCTACGAGTGTAGGACACAATGATATCCCGTATGTAATGTAATGGTAGCATGAATTGGTTATTTCTGTAACAGAAATACCGAAATGACACAATAAACAGAATAAGCAAGGAAATTGCCACAATAATAAGCAAATTATTTAGGCAAACAAGTGAATTTCTATGCTATATAGTGACCGTTTGTATGTGTCGGCCTGTAAAGGCAGATGTGAGTCCCGGAAATATCCCAGATCGGAAAATGGAAAAGGTGGAAACCCCAGCAGCGACATGGGCATGGTCACCAGGGTTACCTGCTGTCCCAAAGTGCCATGGACAGTCCCTGATTGGACAGTCGTGTCCCTGCAACAATCGTAAAAATGGAAAATGACCTGCGATCCCCTGCCACGCAAATTCCCGCAATATACATGTAAATAGTAGCATAAAACATATACATTACGGTATGGAACACAGACATGGCATAAGAAAATAAATAAGGAACCCAAACGCTAACAGAATAGGCTCATAGTATGGCAAACAAGTGAAGTTCTGTCTACTGCACTAGCCCTGGGTATGTGTAGTCCTGCAAATTTCGAAGTGTCCACATAACATGCCCCACTATGGGCATTGGAAAAGGTGCCAACCATAATGGTCACAAGCAGTAGTGACAGTACATAGCCGGTAGCTGTGCTGACATAACAACAGTAAGGAAGCAAGATACCCCAAACACAGGCAAACATGTGCATAGCAACATATCCCAGACCCAGCAACATCTTTGTTGCATACACTGGATGGTGTATGATGAAGTGTAATATCCAGAAGCAGAACACATGCATTCGGATGTACTACACAATAGCCTCATTGTACATGTCAGTCACACCCATGTATACCCCTGCACCCAAACCTGCTAGCATCCGTGTGCAGCTATACAACCACACACAATGTGCATACCTGAACTGTGGTAAGATGTTTGTGTTAGGCAATGCCACGCAGGCAAATACATACCCCACATGTCAGCAACCCACCGCAGGTACAGATATGTAAATGGCTGCATGTGAATGTGTCAGCAGAATGTGTACATCCGGCATGTAGTATGTACCCGTCCAAACCATCTAGGTTTGCATACGACCACGGTGCACATAAGTGTACACATGTGGACAAGTCGGGTCGTTGGACCACCGCATCGACGATCATCTTTGCAGTGAAGTCGATCACATATAGCGGAACAGGTGCCTAACACACAGGACATCCTAACAGGGTGCTACAGGCAAAGAAGGGGAAACTGGGACATCACATGTGGAGATTAGCGTGGCTGGACGGACAAATACACACGGTCAAGGTAAAGGATGGAACAACATGCATATGGCTGGATGGATGTTGTTCGTAAAATATATAGAAACACATATGAAGTTCCAGTTTACACTCGAAATACTATATAATGTATTGAATTGTACCGTACAATATGGCAGCAGAACTAAGCCTGCATGTAATTGGTGAAGCTAAGCTGTACTGTGATGGAATTCTGAACCTGGCAGTAAGCAGGACAGCAGGCTCATGTCTGTCATCATTAATTATTTGCTGGGTTACAGAACAATAAATGTATGTACATGCATAACAGCACTCCTTCCCCAGAGGAGGATGGCCTTGTGAGCTCAATGGAAGATAGCAGTACAACTCCCTACCAGACAGACAAAGCAACGTATCAAGAAATTAACTGTCCACTGTATCGTAATAGTCTAGGGTCCTTGAAACAGCTACAATCACAAAAGGATACTGTAATGTACAAGGTGCCTTGCAAGGCTGTGTTATTCCCATGAGAAAACAATTTAAAAGCACGAGCCCAGCACCCACGTATGTATAGACTATTGCGGACCATAGTGATGGAAATGCCCTGTGACCGACCACGTCAGTAAGTTGGGCAAATGCTGATTGTAAACACTATATAAAGAAACTGCTTACTGTATAGAGTCAGACAAAACTCTCATACTTGGACTGTACATTATTTAGCCTGCCTGTGTACACTACTAAAACCGTCCGAACCCGAGCCTCCTGTGTTATCGGCTGTCACTTAGAAAAGTCTACTGATAACTACAGTCTGGTTGTAACAACTTATTTCACATCGTGATCCTTGTAATCCGAATTCCTTGGTAAGCTACAGGTCAGAGTGCATGGCTGGTTAGACATGTGCGGAGAATATGCATAAATGGTTCTTCTTGAATGAAAAGACCTCCGACTGAATTGTTGTGTGTAAAGAGGCTGTTTACTGTCTGATCTGTGGCTGAAAAGCGGAAAACTGGATCCCAAGAAGAAAACGTGCAGCCTTAAACAGGAGGCCCAGGTAAGAAGTGTCTGCCTTTTTGTGTCTATTGTAGATCAGGGACCAGACTACATTGTGTTTCTGTTAACAGTAGTGATATCGGGTCGAAGACCTACCCACATACTGTTAAATCTGAACATAGGTCAGGGAACACACAGCAGAGTAAATAGTGAATGTAGACACTACAGTGGATACAGGGAAGGAGACACACGTGTTATGACAGAAGGGTACGTAGCAGTCGTGTAGAGGATATGGGAGATTATTGAAGCAACAGATCATGTGATCCGCATTTGACGGGTGACGTGAAGAATATGCAATCGCAGAGAGCACATAATGTGAGTTACGCAGCAAAATGGGGTAATAAATATGACATTGATGGTATATTAGGCAACATACCGTTACTGAAACATTGTAATCGCCGAAAATTCGATGCATATGTTCCAAGGTAAACACCTGTTCCACCCTGAGAGGGATATGCCCTCTCTGGCCAGCCGTGTCCTGTAAATAAACCGAACACATGTCAAATGTCCTGATATCTCAGGACAAACATTTCCCAGATATATATCAAAATGGTAGCATAAAAGAGTACCCACTGCTCACAAGGACACAGTCCGACAAGCTCTACACTTTACATATGCACAGTGGTGTCCATTGTAGGACCCAAAAATTGTGGAAAGAATCGAATAATGTGTTATTTCAACGCGCACCTGAACTCATTGTCGTCACAGGTACACATATGCACCGCAAGCGTGTTTAATGTTGCTGATAGCTGTCCATGTAATGCAGCACAGATGCACAGAAATACCCAGGGTACCGGGTCCATAGAACTGCATCCACATCACACTTCCGCACACATGACGGATGTGTAATGGGTACTGTCAATTGTTGCGGTCAAGGGATTCTGGGTATGTAGACTCTGTGCTCGGTGTTGTTTCGCAGGCAATCCTTCCTCCCGCCCTGTGGGAGGGATGTGTCCGTAGCACCTGCCTTACTCTCCGCTAATAATGCAAACCATACTCCGGAGAATGCTAAATGTAGGTGTGGAATGTGTACAGCCCTATACTAGTGTCCAGTAGGCAATTGTCATGGATGGACACCCGTATGGCCAGGATGGCACCCACAACTGCAAACCTGGGTAAATGACATAGCCGCGGTAAGGCATGACACAGGAAATACACATATGGACCACAGTCGACATTCCACATACAAAGCCGGACTGTCGTGCCAACACCGGCGTACACAGCACTCAGTCTGCCAGCAACAGACTGAGGAGCACCCGCTACCGTACAGCGGAACAGATGTGCGACCTGTGGAACACATACTAATGGCACACACACAACGTCACGTAGGATGTGTAAACTATGGCATTCCCACCTACGAAGACAACATGGTTAAATGAATGCATAGGTAAGCAACATGTTCCGGTGGTGTTATATTGGAAATATAGTGACGGATATGTCCCATTGGGATGTCTGAGGTTTATATGAAGCAGTTGGTAACCAGCATCTTTGGATGTATGTCATTTGTTCACAGTACTAACTCAGCTGGTTATGTAGCACCATGTGGAATGGGTAGTCAAACAGACATCCGCGATTGGGGAACATACACCAGCAGTGAAAAGCACTGGGCAGGTGGACACAGTCCAGCAACATCTAACTTGACATATGCACATCGGTGTCCATTGTAGGACCCAAAAATTCTGTTCAGAGAATGCCTGCTAGCTTCCTGCATTACTCATGTGACCTAATTGTCGTCACCACGTCACAGGTACACATAGGCATAGCGTGTTCAATGTTGATGATAGCTGTCCATGAACTGCAGCACACATGCACAGAAATACCCAGGGTATCGGGTCCATTCAGCTGCGTCCACATCACACTGCAGCACACATGAAGGATGTGTAATGGGTACTGTCCACTGTTGCAGTCAAGGGAGTCTGGGTATGTAGAATCTGGCCTCGGTGTTGTTTCGCAGGCAATCCTTTGTCCGCCCGTGGGAGGGTGTGCGTAGGACAGGCGTCACTCTCCGCGAATACTGCACACCATACTCCGGGAATGCAAAATGCAGGTGTGAAATGTGTACAGCCCTATACCAGTGTATAGTAGGCAATTCACATGGATGGACAAGCGTATGACTAAGATGGCACACATAAATGCAAACCCGGTGGAATTACACTGCCGTAGTAAGGCATTACACAAGTCATACACATAGGGACTACAGTTGACATTCCCCATACAAGAAACACAGACAACCAGCCGATGAAGTCCAAAGCAAAGACGAGGTACTGTAGGGACCGTCAGTGACCAACCAGAGCACACCAAGAATTAAAGGCAGTCACCATAGTCTATTGGTGCCCACTTCGTCTGCTTCATAAGCAGACTTATTCAGACTACATACAATGCAGTCCAACCTACTACATTTACAAGCATTAATTGGTTGGTACATTAGATGTGCTAGGTACTAATTACATGCCTTAAAGGCAGACAAGCGAACAAACCTTACTTGGGTTACACATCCCACACAGTGAGGACATCAGACATTGCTTCGAAAGGTACAGTCTTCATCGGAAAATGGAAATATATGTACATACATGTAACATGAACCAACATAAAATGTTTTCCAAATGTCTGACTGTGTAAGCTACATATATATGTCCTACGGATTGTGCCAATATATTAACAGAACTGCAGACACCTAGTAATATGAATGAACCATAATATATACACATAAACCGTATGATTATGACTACTGTAAAATAGACCAATGAAATGTAAAGATTCACAATGTGCTAATGTAACATTCATTTAGAAGGTTACTTAAATAAATCAATCCAGACATCCATGTGTAAATACTAACAGAAGGCCAGCGAGGTGCTTGCCCTCACATGTACTGGGATGTCGTTCCACAGCATAGTGAGTGTCTGGGTGATGAATCCGTCCCAACAACACGTTCGATTAATGACAGTGTCAAGGTGTACGTCAGCTGCCCTTGTGGTTCTGAGGATCTACCTTATTTACGTGAAGCATAGTCATCAGATCTGGGTTCGACCTAGCCGTGCATGCCAGGCACGGGTCACCTCTGGGCAAGTGGTATGCAACTGTATACAGCTGGAATTCTTTCAGTCGGTCAGTATAACACATATACCTGAGACCCTGCATCCGTTTGTCGAAGAACTGTTGGTGCCTTTCCAGCTGCTGCAGGTGTTGGGTCAGATACATTCTGAACGGGCATTGTACCCAATCATAGGTCTATTGAGTGATGAGTACAAGGGGACAATGACCTCCCTGATCTAGATGTGAATCCCTTCATGATGATGTGGGCAATGTGGAAGGTCTACCTAACTATGTTAGCAACATGTGTGTCTAACGAACGGTTAACAACAACACGTGTCCCCAGATCACTGGTAACCCCTCCGTGCTCAGTGGACTGCCACCTATATGGTAGCTCGGGGTAACCTTGTTCATCCCGAAGGGTATGCCTATGCATTTCCTGGCATTTAGCTGTAGGACATGTCTCTGGTACCACTTATCCACATCTGTGAGGCACTCCTGAAGGATATCTGTGTCAGATGTGTGTCTGACTTTGGCATCCGGTTTGCAGTCGTATGCAAACATTGTCACCCATAACCCCCCTGTGTATGCGTGTACATTGGAAACGTAGATGCTGGAAATAGTGGACCCAGGACTGAGCCCCATGGGACACCAACTGTGACTGGCTGTGAGTATGACATGGCGCCAGCAACTATGGCCATGTGTGTTCTGTGACTTAGCCCGTTTGCAACCCATATGGCGATGTATGGATTTACATTCAAGATGACGGGTTTATCAAGTATACCCGAGGGGGGTATTGTGTCGAAGGCCTCTGCCGGGTTGAGGTAGGCTGTATGGACTGCTTTACCCTCAGCAATGGCCTTGGTGACTGATTCTACAAAGTGAAACACGTGTAAAGGGCATGATCTGACTATGACCAAGCTAAACTGGGTTGTATCCAAAGTATGCGGGTCCCCTATGTCTTTATCTATGTGTCCCATTATGATCCATCTCCATGGCTTTGCAGATAAGGCTCATCAAACTAATGGTATGGTAATAACCAGGGTCAGTGGAGGCACCATCTATGTGGAGTGTGACTACAGTCGCCCTGTGCTACTACTCAGGTACGTATCCTGAGGTGAGGCTAGGATTACACAGCTGTCCGAAGTGTGGGTTAAATTCCCCATAGAGTTCCTGGAGTGCACAGCTGGGACACCATGTGGACCCATGGATGCTGTGTTGACTGCCTTGGGGCTGGATGTGGGTAATGCTGGACATACCCACGGCAGACGTGCCACGTTCTCGAGTCCGATGCCCAAGGGACCACACACATAGCCGGCCTTAGGCATAGGCCAAGTAGGTAGCCGTCTAGGGTGTTGCTCTACTCGGGGCACCTTTCCAGACTCTATTTGGTGTAGGTAGACCAGGAGGTGGGTAGCGGTGACGATCGGTGGCAACTTCTGCCTAGGTCACCACTTACCCTAAGGCCACTCTTCCCGTGGGTAATACAGCAGTACCCTCACCCCAACGCTGCTCATCGCTAGGGTCATTGCTAGTATGGCACATCATCTACGTAAGGAAGGAAACCATATATCCCCAGACATAATGGCACAGCATAATGCCTGTTCGCCGGCCAAAGGCAGACATACGTCACCAGCCGGTGCGGACGCACTGCGAGATGTCCGTTAACAATGCCGACAATGTGTCTATGTGAAACAAACTCCACAGAGACATTCAATAATAGACAACGACGGACAACCCGATGTCCTCGTGTCTGAGCTGTTCAACCTGTTACGCCATGTTAAATGTGTGTAGCACAGCGGAACCGGGCCCAACAAAGCAACGGACATGTCTGTGGCTCAGTGAAAGTCGTCACGCAATGTTAAACCCTTGTAATATTGCGACACAGGCCATACATACGGAGGGTTAGTAATGGAAGTAGGTTAGTTCGATCAGACCGTGTGCAATTAGTATAACGAGATCTACAACGGATACACCGGCCAATCGGCGCACGGTTAAGACTAATTGGGGGGGGGGGGCGTGACATGGTACCATGGACACGGACAAAACGTGCCCATGTGACTCATCTAACATTTGTACAGGGTCAGGGCGGTCCCGTACAGTGGGCGGCCAAGACCAAACCCAAAGCACCACAGCAACACCCTGACAATCGAAGGCCTGTATGCATATGGGATATAAGCAGCTGTCATCTGAACAGCCCTGTGGTGACGACATATGCATCCTGGGCCATGAGCGAGGGGGAATTAGGAATGTTCAACATGCAGTACCGCACCTTTCCCAGCAGGAGAATGGATGCCTGTGACGTGCGTGTGTGCGGGGGGGGTGATATGTAAATGTACATAGGTACCAAGGGTATGCATATTAATGACAACGAACAGCTAACGTGCACTGGTCACAGTAAGCGTCAAACGTGACTGCAGTCACGTTGGAATTATGACTATAGAACATATAGATGTGCACGTGTACGTAAAGCGTCCATGCTGCAAAGACTGTTACATATATAAAGCTGTAAGTGCTTTCTGCACACGTCCGTCAACCGGATCAGACATATGTTACCGGAATAGTCACAAGTAACGCAAAACACGTAACCACACAGACACTGTAAACATATATAAACGGACTACGGATATGCATGTGCGTGCGCGTAACCCACAATCCGGACATGCGAGTGTGCGTGTGCGTGTGTGATCCAGTGGAACCAGGGAAGGTTACGGATGTCTCCTCCACATGTTTACATTCATAATTGTCAAATATATGCTTAAATAGTACTTATTGATTCCATGCTTTGTTATCGTAATGCTACTATTATACACATCGATATACAATAACCTGATCAACACACTACATTCTAAGGTGCACTCTCACCAATTATCAACTATGTGTCC
Source organism: Protopterus annectens (assembly GCF_019279795.1). Lineage (NCBI taxonomy): Eukaryota > Metazoa > Chordata > Ceratodontiformes > Protopteridae > Protopterus > Protopterus annectens. The sequence goes on from NC_056732.1 coordinate 778,199,434, forward strand.
GGATACTGATTGTATTTACCAATATTGTAGATATATTAACACATTGTTGCCGTATTATTGTTTCCATGAAGTAAGGCATGCAACACTGATATGTATATGTCACGTTATAATCCAGACTTGGAGCACTGTCCACCTAACTATGAGCAGGTTTATTGATTATTTCGCTTTAAACCGACTCTGAAGGAAGTGTATTAGGGACGGCTATGTCATGAAATCCGTACTCCGACGGTGCCCCATGTTAGTAGTTGAGAGAGCTCAGTATCCTTTCACTGTGGAGTCTATCGTATTTGACAGTGTCTGTTTCTGCCGATATATGTTCCATAATGTCGTTTATGAAGATGGGCAGGATGCAAGGTTTGCTGTATTTACGCATACTGGCACGTGGATATAGATAGGCCATGTCATACAAACGATGGGTAGTCAAGCAGACATCCACGACTGGGGAACATACAGCGGCAGTCAATACCACTGGCCAGATGGGGACAGTCAAACACGTTCTACACTTTACAAATGCACATCGGTGTCCATTGTAGGACTCCAAAAATTCTGGCTGTTTTGCCAGTATGCGCCAAGATCAGCCAATCCGAGTACAAACCGTGACTACGGCACAGCTAGACATATGCACCACCAGCGTGTTTAAGGTTGATGATACCTGCCCATGACATGCAGGACATATGAACAGAGGTCCCCAGACTGCCGTGTCCATACATGTGCATCCATATCCCAGTTCCGCACATGAAGGATGTGTCATGCGTACCGTGGGGGGTTGCAGCCCTGGTATCCTGGGTATGCAAAATGGGGCTCGGTGTTGTTTGGCTGATAATCCATTGTCCCGCCCCGTGGGAGGGCTGCGGGTACAGGACGTGCCTTAGTCCCCAGTAAGGATGCAAAGCACCCATAGGGTAATGCTAAAGGCATGTGTGAAATGTGTTCAGCCCTACATCAGTGTCCAGTAGGCATTTCCCAAGGATGGACAAACGTACGGACAAGATGGCACCCATAATAGCAAGCCTGGTGGAATCACACAGCCGTAGTAGGGCATGACACAGGACATAAAGATGGAAACAGCAGTACATACACCCCGTAGACATCCATCCTGCCATGCGAATCCCAGCGTACCCAGCAGCGAAGGTGCTATCCAGTATGTGGGGATCACCCGCCTCCACTCTGCGGAACATACCTGTGACCTGTGGAACACATATTAATGGCACACCAACAACGTCAACTAGGAAGGTCATACTATCGCTAAAATATGGAGTTCACACACATAACCAACATACTGTCATGAATAAATAGGTTCTACATGTACCGGCTGTGTTATACTGACAATACAGTGGCGGATAGTTCACAATGGTACCTGTGAGGATTATGTAAAGCAGTTGCCAACCTGCAGGACTACAGTAACACCCTATGGGTAAATTGTGGAAGGACACGGGTTACGTAGCACTACATAATATGGGTAGGCGGACAGACATCCGGGAATGGGGAACATACGGCGGCAGTCAAACCCACTGGCCGAATGGACACAGTCCAACATGTCCTAAACTTTACATATGCACATCGGTGTCCATTGCAGGACCCAAAAATTACTCCTTAAGTGAGTGAGAGCAACATAGTGTGAACCGGAAGAGGTGACAGCCATGACTACGGCACAGGTAGATATATGCACCACAGGTGTCTTCAAGGGTGATGACAGCCGTCCATGAAATGCAGGACATATGAATAGGACTCCCCAGGCTGCTGCATCCATACACGTACTTCCACATCCCATTTCCGCACACATGAAGGGTGTGCAAGGCGTACTGTCGACGGTTGCAGACATGGGATCGTGGGTATGCAAATATGGGTGTCGGTGTGGATTGGCAGATGATTCATCGTCCCGCCCGTGTGCGGACGTGGCCATGGTATATGCGTTACTCCGCAATACTAATACCGATCATCCACCGGAAATGGAGAATGCAGCTGTGAAATGTTGACAGCCCGATACTAGTGTCCAGTAGGCAGTTCCCATGGATGGACAAACGTACGGCCAAGATGGCACCCATAGCTGCAAACCTGGGGGAATCCCACAGCTGTTGCAAGGCATAACCCAGGGAATACAGATACGGTGTACAGTACACACTCCCCATTCAAAGAAACACCGCTGGGCAGATACCGGCGTACACAACACTCCATGTGCCAGCACATCTATGGGGATCACACGCTTCCATACAGTGGAACAGATGGGTCACCTGTGTAAAGATACCAATGGCACAATCTCCACGTCTGCTGGGAATGACATAGGATGGTCAAACTATGGCGTTGACACCAAAGAAAGACATCCTCCGGTGAATTAATAGGATTGATGTCAATACACCATGGCAAACACCCAATGAACAGGGAAGACTTGCTGGCACCCTATGGCCACAAACCATGTCACACATAGGTAGATGGAACAGTCAACATAAACATTTCGTCCACGACAGGTCGCATATGGTATCCAAAGGTACTTCATAGACATGTATGCGCTATCACCCGTTGGCCCCGTGAGACTTACACATAACATGGAAGTATCCAGACTTTAAATGTCCACCCTTACACTTCCATTTGTCACTTTCTATGCGAGCAATGGAGATGTAGCCACAGCATAGAAAGCAGAGACGTACTGCTAACGAAACACACACATGTCAACATCACAGAAAGCATACTATGAACACACGTATTACATGATATTGTACTATGAAACACAAACAAACCGGAAACCTGCAGCAAGAATAGTCCCCGTAGTTCGACACAACACAAGTCTTCGTAACATTTGAACAATTCATTAAAACATGCAACGTTTTCGTTGTTTCCACAACGTGCAGGAAATATGCTATGTCTAAGAATGTTCACAAACAACAATGTGAGTCTTAACATGATTTTAAATATCACACTGTTGATTGTGAACACTTTAACAATTTGCTTATTCAGTTGTATGGTCGAAAGCAACGGAAACACACACACACACGGAAGGGACGGGAGATGAACCTACGCCTATTTACATGAACTCAGTACAGTATGAATCATTTACACAACGCTACCGAGTTAACTGACGTGAGCGCTGTCAGAGGCATACATGTAGGCTGCTGACGTCACCCGCAAGACAATATTTGGAAATAGCCAAGGCATGTGTTGCGGAGCGTCTAAAAGCATACTCAGTCACAGAGGCAGCTGGAAACACACACACAGAGACACACACACATGGAAGGGACGGGGGACGAACCTACGACTATCTACATGATACACACTACTGTATGAAGCATTTACAGAACGCGCTACCGAGTTTGCTAAACAGAGTGCTGTCACAGGCATACTTGTAGGCTGCTGACGTCAGCCGCAAGACAATAGTTGGCAATAGCCAAGGCATGTGTTGCGGAGCGTCTAAAAGCATAATCAGTCGCAGACGCAGCTGGAAACACACACACACACAGAGACACACACACACGGAAGGGACGGGGAACGAACCTACTATCTACATGAACACACTACTGTATGAAGCATTTACAGAACGCTACCGAGTTTGCTAAACAGAGCGCTGTCACAGGCATACTTGTAGGCTGCTGAAATCACCCGCAAGACAATAGTTGGCAATAGCCAACGCATGTGTTGCTGGGCGTCTAAAAGCATAATCAGTCGCAGAGGCAGCTGGAAACACACACACACACACACACGGAAGGGACGGGGGATGAACCTACGACTATCTACATGAACACACTACTGTATGAAGCATTTACAGAACGCTACCGAGTTTGCTAAACAGAGCGCTGTCACAGGCATACTTGTAGGCTGCTGACGTCACCAGCAAGACAATAGTTGGCAATAGCCAAGGCATGTGTTGCGGAGCGTCTAAAAGCATAATCAGTCGCAGAGGCAGCTGGAAACACACACACACACACACACGGAAGGGAGGGGACGAACCTACGACTATCTACATGAACACACTACTGTATGAAGCATTTACAGAACGCTACCGAGTTTGCTAAACAGAGCGCTGTCACAGGCATACTTGTAGGCTGCTGACGTCACCCGCAAGACAATAGTTGGCAATAGCCAAGGCATGTGTTGCGGAGCGTCTAAAAGCATACTCAGTCGCAGAGGCAGCTGGAAACACACACAGAGACACACACACATGGAAGGGACGGGGGACGAACCTACGACTATCTACATGATACACACTACTGTATGAAGCATTTACAGAACGCGCTACCGAGTTTGCTAAACAGAACGCTGTCACAGGCATACTTGTAGGCTGCTGACGTCAGTCGCAAGACAATAGTTGGCAATAGCCAAGGCATGTGTTGCGGAGCCGCCTAAAAGCATAATCAGTCGCAGACGAGCTGGAACCACACACACACAGAGTCACACAGACACGCAAGGGACGGGGAACGAACCTACGACTATCTACATGAACACACTACTGTATGAAGCATTTACAGAACGCGCTACTGAGTTTGCTAAACAGAGCGCTGTCACAGGCATACTTGTAGGCTGCTGACATCACCCGCAAGACAATAGTTGGCAATAGCCAACGCATGTGTTGCGGAGCGTCTAAAAGCATAATCAGTCGCAGAGGCAGCTGGAAACACACACACACACACGGAAGGGACGGGGACGAACCTCGACTATCTACATGAACACACTACTGTATAAAGCATTTACAGAACACGCTACCGAGTTTGCTAAACAGAGCGCTGTCACAGGCATACTTGTAGGCTGCTGACGTCACCCGGAAGACAATAGTTGGCAATAGGCAAGGCATGTGTTGCGAGGCGTCTAACAGCATAATCGGTCGGAGGGGCAGCTGGGAACACACACACACACACGGAAGGGAGGGGGACGAACCCACGACTATCTACATGAACACACTACTGTATGAAGCATTTACAGAACGCGCTACCGAGTTTGCTAAACAGAGCGCTGTCACAGGCATACTTGTAGGCTGCTGACGTCACCCGCAAGACAATAGTTGGCAATAGCCAAGGCATGTGTTGCGGAGCGTCTAAAAGCATAATCAGTCGCAGAGGCAGCTGGAAACACACACACAGAGACACACACACATGGAAGGGACGGGGGACGAACCTACGACTATCTACATGATACACACTACTGTATGAAGCATTTACAGAACGCGCTACCGAGTTTGCTAAACAGAGCGCTGTCACAGGCATACTTGTAGGCTGCTGACGTCAGCCGCAAGACAATAGTTGGCAATAGCCAAGGCATGTGTTGCGGAGCGTCTAAAAGCATAATCAGTCGCAGACACAGCTGGAAACACACACACACACAGAGACACACACACGGAAGGGACGGGGGACGAACCTACGACTATCTACATGAACACACTACTGTATGAAGCATTTACAGAACGCGCTACCGAGTTTGCTAAACAGAGCGCTGTCACAAGCATACTTGTAGGCTGCTGACATCACCCGCAAGACAATAGTTGGCAATAGCCAACGCATGTGTTGCGGAGCGTCTAAAAGCATAATCAGTCGCAGAGGCAGCTGGAAACACACACACACACACACACGGAAGGGACGGGGGACGAACCTACGACTATCTACATGAACAGACTACTGTTTGAAGCATTTACAGAACAGCTACCGAAGTTTGCTAAACAGAGCTGTCACAGGCATACTTGTAGGCTGCTGACGCCACCCGAAGACAATAGTTGGCAATAGCCAAGGCATGTGTTGCGGGCGCCTAAAAGCATAATCAGTCACAGAGGCAGCTGGAAACACACACACACACAGAGACACACACACACGGAAGGGACGGGGAACGAACCTACGACTATCTACATGAACACACTACTGTATGAAGCATTTACAGAACGCGCTACCGAGTTTGCTAAACAGAGCGCTGTCACAGGCATACTTGTAGGCTGCTGACGCCAGCCGAAGACGATAGTTGGCAATAGCCAAGGCATGTGTTGCGGAGCGTCTAAAAGCATAATCAGTCGCAGAGGCAGCTGGAAACACACACACACACACACACACACACACACACACACACACACACACACACGGAAGGGACGGGGGCGAACCCTCGCCTATCTACATGAACACACTACAGTATGAAGCATTTACAGAACGTGCTACCGAGTTTACTGAGCAGAGCGCTGTCAGGAGGCATACCCCTACGTGAGTGGTATCATTTGCAGAGGCAATGCGCCCGATCGGGTGTTCGGACAGAGTGCTGAGTCACGCAGTCTGTTACCATCCCACGGTCGCCGGACCCTAACACGTTAGTGCTGCAGTCGAGAATAACAAGTAACTACTGATCAGTACATCACTGCATACTGGGCATGCTCAGACACTTAGACTCGGCACAGGGCAGACATGCATACACATGTTGCGACGGCATGGGTGGCGTAATGTCGACCGTCGTGTGTGTCCAGCCACACAACAGAAACCTGGCCATGCCACAGGCGTGGCCGTTGTAGGGGATACAGGCATGCACCGGGTATAACTGCAGACGCGGTGTGCACTGTGCTGTGTGTCTATCTACACAGCTGCCTACTGGGCATGCTCAGACACTTAGAGTCGGCACAGATCAGACATGCATACACATGGTGCGGCGGCATGCGTGGCGGACTGCGAACCATCCTGTGTGTCCGCCACACAACAGTAACCGGTCATGCCACAGACGTTGTTGCTGCGGGCAATATTTAGGTGCAATTAACCATGTGTAGGACTGGCCTACAGTTTGTTGCATGCTACAGACAACCCTCCCAAACACAAGATACCTTCACAGATGTCCTGAGGACACTGGTGAGTGGGCATGCTCTCACAACAGCACCGTATTGGGTGACATGAACCACCCATACATAGCCTGGGAACATTACCCATGGCACAACACAGTACGCCAGCAGTCCCAGGTGTTCACACACCTGGCCACTGTTAAACAGCCATGCACCATACATACCAGGGGGGGGATGTCTGACAGTTCTGCCCATCACGCATGGTGAGGATATGCCCCACACAGGATGTACAGCCCTCAATGGTGATGCAAGACCGTATAGTGGATCCACTGGTCATCCACTCACTGTAACCAACACCAGCATGGGGACCTCAGTGATGACCTCTCCACAGAAAAACACACATCATATGACCGGTGTGGTACCCTACAAGTCCTCCATGCCAATGTTGAACAGAGGCCAGACCGCAAACGCCTAACGAATGCCTTCCCGACCACCCACATGCATGTCTGCAACAGGCAAACATGATGACATCAGGACCTTGTCCACCACAGGTAGGCACATGGTGTGGTGGACCGCAGCCACTGACTACCTGTACATCAACAGTTGGAGCTACTACATGGCAGGGCAATGACAGTACCAGGGAAACCATCACCCATTCATACCGGCGTCACCATACGGCCCCACATACCATCATCCAGGTCCGCTCGTGGGAGTGGTACTGCAGAGGGCACATGAGACAACCACAGGGCCTTCCCTAACTGTGGTAAGGACATGGTTGGGGCACACAGACTTGCCTGAAATGGTCCAGAATGGTACAACAGTCACTGCACCCACAGACATTGTCTGCATACCACAGGACATGTTCCATGCATACATCCCCCCCCCAACAGGGAACATATCCATCCCACCACAGTGTATCCTCCCAAACATGTCATATGGCCTGGAGTGATCCCATATCTCTATGGCGTTGACACGTCAGCAATGGGCACCGATGGTTTCCCTGGCTGTGTGCTACCCATCCTCTTTGAGGCCCTCGGCCCACACATGCCGCCACTGTGTCATGTTAGCCTTACTATGGGCTATGTCCCCAATGGATGCCATATGGCATCTGTGGTCCCACTATGCCAGGGTAGTGCTCCTATGGACTGTCAACAGCCACACCCTATACGCTTGACAAGTGTTGTCTGCAAAGCTGTGTGGAGGTCCATACAGGTGGTCATGGTTACAGATAGCGGTGTACAGCCAATACCGCAACATACCCACAACTACATAGTCAAGGGCGGATCCTGCCTCCCGAACCTGCTCGTCCAGTCTGGAGTGTTCACCAAGGCCATTGATGGGGATACGTGGGTTTGCACACAGTACCATGACCTGGTGGGAGCGCTCAGAGCACACTACACATGGGACCCATGGAAAGGCTCGCCAGCATACATGTGGGGACATATGTCACCCGATGCTTCTCACACAGGTTGGAGGTCACACCACACAGGGTTGGTGCTCAAGGTGCCTTGTCACACACATATCTGGACCCAGTGGAGGCCCACAGGGCTCACTCCTGTGCCCCCTGCCATATGGCATCCGACCTTCCAATGTGCATGCAATCATAGGGGGATTGTAGCAGACAAGGTATGCAGATGACTACGCACCGGCCAACATACCCAACACCCCATGTTACACCGAACATCCACCTAGGGCGTCATAGACATGGATGACTGGTGCCAGAGCCATGGCCTGCTACCAAATGCCAGAGAAGGTGCAGCCCTACCCAGTGTGAAGAACATGTTCGTCCCAATGTCACATGTAGGTGGTATGCCATTAAATATGGTGGACATGTTCAGGGAAATGGCTACCACACCTGTCGGCAACCTCTGTCAACACACACAATGGCAATGTGGGTGTGAAGACATTCCATTGTGGCCTCCTGGTCTGGATGGAATGGCAACCACATCAGGGGTGTTCATTGTACCCCTGTACACATCACACACCAGTGCAATGACTGCGTACAATGGCACATGTGGCCTGTAGCTAACCTGACGCCTGCAGCACTCGGAAGGACCGCAAACGTTCCACAAGACGGGGATGACGGTGCTAGGACATGTGTCACAAGGTGCACGCCAAGCGGACACCGGCTGTCGATCTTCACAGCACAGCTGCTCGTGGTGATCTGTGCCTGACATACACGGCCATGTCTGACCTGGGTGACATGGGCACATTCCACCTCCCAGGCCCCATGCAAACACGGGCACAGAAGCGACTGTCAGACACCTCAACTCAAAGATGAGTGGGACGTGCTGGGGGAACAGGGTAACGGCCAGACACACCCTACAACACAGGGAGGAGTGCCAGGCCATGTGAAGGAAAGGCCCTGACTGCCTTTGTCCAGGACTGCTAATGACGTGTGGATGTGTGACGATAGTTATGCGCCAGTCAACCTCTGTGTGTCACTGCTAGACCAGGGACTGGGGACTGATGGATATGGCATCCCCATCCTGAGGGGTGTTAGATGCCACACACAGTCATGCTAGGTCCACACATGTCGAGGGCACATATCCTGTTACGATCATGTGTGCCTATGTACCTATGTAGGGGTCCATGCCGGATGTGGGTAACTGTGCTATGCTGATTTTGCCAGACATGCCTGTGGGTACCCCACGACTACACGGGCAACTAATTACAGTGCTCCCAGTAGGCACGTGCAAGTACACCATCAGTATCATACGGGTTAACTGCACCGACATGGTGCTACACATGTAACCACCACACATACTGTGTACACATATCGATGAATGCTGCACCTGTCCTGCATGGTATGTCTGCTGCATGATGTCCGTGCACAACACACATCACATACACACCTGTCACCAGCCATACACACACACCACAACATACACAGCACGTACTATGCGTACACAGGTATCACATACACCTCTCACTATCGTGTCCACCCTGTGCATCATAATATGTTAGCTTAACCGTGCATTGATGGTGTGGCTCACAGTTATGCGGCAGAGACTTAATCATATGCACAGGGTGATATGTGTGCCACAGGCATGGGCTGTACCAATGGATGACATCATGTGTGTGTGTAAGGGCCAGTGCATTGAGTGGGCATGACTATGTAGATTGCATGTGGGTGTGGTGGAGCCCTACAGTTGTGTCTGCTGTGTGTGGGTGTGTGTACACAGTTCAGTCATCTGTGATGCCTACACGGGTATGCTTGGCAGCCCCTGACTGTACAGTGCAGGTGTTACGCTCACTGTGTCTGCCGGCGCGGCGACCCGCCTGCCTGGGGACGCACGGGCACGACGGGGTGTAGGTACAGACTCTGCACTCTCCGATGTCACATGTCCGCTGGAAACGCGTGCCACGATCGGGCCGTCCAGGGCCACATCCACGTGGCCTGCTCTGTCCTGGTGTGGATGGTGTAGTAGCAGCTGCAGTGCTACTGCTACCATCACTGTCTGTGTGGGCATGGGAGGTGGCACGCACACGCTGACCTGCAGCAGGTGGTGTTGCTGGCACACGCCCACGGCCCTATGCCTCACCCCTACCTGGTGTTCCTGCACGGACTGCGCACGCCAAGGATGGCCAAGCCTCGGTCGATGAGACCAGCCATATCGCCAATCTCCTATCCAGAACATCGGCAAGATGCTGTTGTGCATTTGCCAATGCCTGGATGCTGTCATTTAGGGTACGGATTGCGGACCTCTGCAGCCTCTGCCCATCCTGGTTCTGCCGTTCGCACGTGCCTGCTCGCCATTACAGTCTGGAACATGCGTCTGGTTATAGCAGCTGCTGCACCCTGTACGGCAGGTGTATGTCTAGCGGTGCTTCCCCTACGGGCAGCACCTGCCACATGCCTGCGTGGCACTGCACCAGTCCTTACACTGGCAACATCGTGTGTACCCACACCTTCTGCAGCCACCACACATTCCTGCTCGGGGACAACAGACGCTGACTGACCGTCATCTATGGGCAACGGTGTTGGGGTATGTGTCGGCATCTGAACCGTGTGCAGGGATGAAAGGGACGTATGTGTGATGTTCTCCAGTGGCACAGACTCTGCCTGTGACGACCCTGCCTGTGCCTCATGCACATGCTCATCACCACTAGCATCTGTGGGGACACTAGCATCAGATTGACCGCAGGAGGGGAACGCACCTACAGCACCTGTCAATACAAAGACATACCATCGGTTACAATACAGACACACACACACACACACACACACACACACACACACACACACACACACACACACACACACACACACACACACACACACACACACACACACACACACACACACACAGCATGCATGTGATAATGCAGGTGGCATGCAGCATTCACACAACACAGACCAGTGAATGCAGACCAGACATTCATAGTGGCAGTATGTACACTGCCCTGGTGGGGACAGTACAACAGGCAGGTGTCATTTAGTAGGCATGCAGTACACACATTCATGGTAGTTTGCATGCATCAGCGTGATACACCGTGTGGCGGGCACGCTGAGAGTACACATGGCTGCCAACACTATGTAATGTACACCGCAAACATGTGCGGTATCATGTGGACATGTGAAGATGGTGTCCCACCGCATGCACCACATCACGATGGCTGTCATGGTGCAGTGTTATGTATACAGTGTACAGATACAATGTATGTGTAACAGTGATGTCTGTGCAGGTACGCTTGCTGTGAGCTGTGTGCATAGCTGTACGGTGTGTGGTGCGGGCTCTGTGCCACTGCACAGTAGCAGGACACAGCTATGTGTCTGTGCGATGCGTGACCTGGACGCATTACATTGCCATGTCTGTAAGTCAGTTCAGCTGCTCAGCAGCACATATATGGTGGACATTGGAGGCACCTGTAGTAGCTGTGGAGAGGAATTTCATGTCACTGGTGTACTACATCAGATGTCCAGGGGGTCCACTACATTGATGAACCCACTATGTGTGTACAGGGTGCAATGGTGAGTACCCACTGTGGATGTGCTGTGTGGCAACATGCCTGTTTGTATCAACCATGGCCTTGTCTGTCTGACTCATTGACAATTGTGTGTGGTAGACATTGTGCACATGGCCCTGTGGTGGCCCATGTGACATACACCCATACTAGTGTGACGTGTCACATTCTCTACGGATATGCTGACAGTGTGTATGTCTGCTATGTTGTGCATAGGTCATATCATGGTGTGGCAATGCTGCAGCCAGACATCCACGTGCATGGGACATGGCATGCACCATGTCACAACGTGTGCACCCGATGCAGGGGCATGGGTCACATTGGTAACACCTGTGCTCTGGCCAGATCACAGCTCACTCTGTGGTACTGTGTCCATACTGCACTGGCATACCAATGCATACTACACATGCAGCCATTGTGTAACACCTACACCATTGTATGCATAGCTGAATGCACGTAACACACCAATTGGTTGTGTGGTGTCATACCACTCACGTAACGGGTGTATCTACTGTACATGGGTGGTGTGTATGTCGGGTGGTGCGAGCTGTATACCGTGACGGGGGCACACACAGGTGAGCATGTCATGCCTAGACACATGGGGAATATCACTACAGCAGAACATGCGTTTGACTGGCAACAGACTTACCTGCAACAGACCCTTGTCCTTGCGACACGCCAGACATACCTGTAAAGGCATTACACAAAGGTATACACATTAGCCATTACTATCTCCACGGTCAGCACTGTGCATGACACATCATGCATGTGTGTGGTTGCATGTGCTATGCACATGTCTGCTAACACAACATAGCATACAATGGTTTGCATCTTGTGTGGCCATATACCTGGCATGTATTGCTATATCATGTGTTGTACTATGACACCCACACCCACATCGCCTATCATACAAACATGCAACACTGACTTACCATGCGGCTCCAGGCTCATAGCTCGGAAGACACCCACCTCCACGATGGACGCAAGTGGTTCTGCGTGTTGTTCCGTGGGTGTCCCCAGACTGGCCAGGAGCTCCTCCGTAGCTGTGAGTGGGTGCTGTGTTGGTGGCCCACCACCTGTCCCACGTTGTTGCCTGGCGATTGCAGCAGCACGCTGTCTTGCATGCCGGATCAGGTCTGTGCAGTGCCTGCGGATTTGTTGGTAGCTGCGGTTGCTTCCGGCACGCTGTTCACCCTCCTGCACAACTCCTCCCACATCTCCTGCCGTTCTTGTGCCTGCTGTGGCACATGGCTAAACAGGGCGTTGTAGTTACTCCGGAGGTATGGTATGATGACCTCCTCCTCCTGTCGGCTAAATGGTGGAAGCCGGGAACGTGGCATTATCTGGAAGACATGATGATGGTGGCAGGTCACATTCACACTGCTGTGCTGGCATACTGTTGGAAATACATTGCTATGACATGTACGACATCTGCACAGTGATCTGTGAAGGGCATCGTGGCGGTGACACAGCCGATGTTGTGGCTTCACACCATTGAGCACTGGGTGTCACATCATATCTGTGTGCCACCCCATCACACAGTGCACGCACCATGTAGATGTTAGCCTGCCATGGACATGTGTACCTGGCTGCACCTATGTCCATATCAGTTGGCATATGTCCCCATGTGACGTCTGTGCTACTGTTCACCTGTACGCTGTGTATATGTCAGTACACATCACGTCTGTGTCCATTGTGAATGTCAGCAGCGGCACTGTACACATACACATGGACACCTGCACATGCATGTGTTGTGCCATGTACTTCCACACAGCACTGTAGCGGTGCTGGACAACTTGCCCCAGCTCACCTGTGTTACGTATGTGATAGACATGGAGCAATGTGTAACCATGACACATTAGCAGGAAAGGCCATGCATAGCATGTACACGCACACATTGTGCAGAGCATCACACAGCACCTGTAACATGACAGGGTGCATCGCCACCACATTACTACTGTGTGTGGTTGATAGTGAGAGTGCCTTTTGTCCATTGCACCATGTGGGACTGTGATAGCTCATGCAGCCTTGCTGGTCATCTCTGCATGATATGGCAGGGTATGCCACATACATGGCAATGGGTGTGACCCACCCAGGGGCTGACGGTATTGGCAGGGTGGCTGTCCATTGCTTTTGTCATAGCTGTGTGAATATGGACATTCAACATGTTTATCACCATGGTGTGGACACTGTCCTCCAGCGAGGTATGCCGCTGCTTGTTGAGGGTGTGTGTGGTGCATGCAGGTATCACACATCCATGCATACACTGTAGCCCTGGCAGGTGCTATGTGCTGGGATGTTGATCGACACAGTGCTGTATGTGTACACACACCGCTATCCCATGCACATGGATATCTGCCTGAACTGATGTGGGTAACACATATGTGTACATACATTGCCCGCTGCCACCCACATGTCTGCTGCTGCACTACACACCGCCATCCCTCTCTGTGTGAATGTGGTGTTGGCCTCAGCAGAGGTATCCATGTATGGGGACATGGATGTTCACATAGCAGGCCCACTGATGGTATCGTCGATCTGACCATACACATATGATGCACCCTCACACATACAACCCATTCATATTGTTGTTCACAATGGTGACACGGCTATATTGCTATGCCGGAGCCATTCACAGACATACATACACAGAGGCATGCACGCCCAACTGTGTCATTGGCCGGACTATTGGTGTGGTTTGGCACCTAACGTGTTTGACTGCAGGTGGCGCAGACCTACTGTGCACATGTCTACATGGTAGGCCTGTTCTACGGTAGGCATCTGTGATGTGCTGTGCACATCTCATACCTGCACATTTGGTTGTTGTCCATCGGTCCACAGGCCAGTGGTGGGACATACAGGGATGTTGCTGAACATATGTACATGCGACCCTGTACAACTGTGACGCTAGCCTCTCAGATGCTCATGTGTCATGGACGTGAACACCATACACACACATGTGGTTGTGGGCCGCCGTCCATACCCATCTCCACCTGTGGGTTGCTATCATCCCACACACTCCTTGTACTGTATGTTCAGGCTATGCAGCTATGTGGGGCTTGTGTGCATACAATACGATACTATGTGCCTTTGCACCCATCACAGACATTGTCACACAGGTACACCAGCAGCCATACACATCGCAGATTGTTGTCAGCATGTCACATGTGGTACACACCTAACACATCTCCTGCGGGACATGGTAATCTGTATGGGCATGTCCAGTAGTGACATACCACAGCTACCCCTACATGACGGCTATGCAGGACATGTCTGTGTACATCTACTGTGACATATACACAAGCAATGCCCCCTACCTACATCACATGGTACTACCTGTGGAGTATGTGTGTCTGCATCCATGCTATGGCCATAGATGACAATTGTACATCTATATGTGCAACATACCTCAGTGGGGTTGTCATGAGCACATGTTCCATGTGTCAATGCATTGTTTGTGTCTGTTGGGCAGTCATTGTTGTGCATGGTTTACATGGCTGACATAGTGTACTGTGTCTGATTCCAGGTACTTCATTGGGCTACCAGCATTGTACATTTCTACAGCACATTCCAGCCATCATGTAGCCAGCTTAGATGACAGTGGAGGTGTTCCGCCATGTGCACATATGTCACACGGTACAAGGGTGACTGACACACATTGTCGGACTGGGTTCTGACTGCTGTGGATGTGTGTACCGGTGTTGACAACCATGACTGCACCAGATGGTGTCTTCTGGATGTGTGACATTCACAACAAACACCCACATTCACATAGCAGCACATCGGCCACGACAATTGACATTCCTGCCTGAACACTGTGTACGGTATGTTTGTATGACCACTGCATATATCACTGGTGGCCACCAGCATGGCTGCCTACAACAGCAGTGTGTATCCTGTGCAAACATGGTTACACCAGTCACACCACACCTGTGCCAGCTGGCCCTGTAGTGGGTGACAGTGCAGTTCCATTCATCATGTAACAGTATACATCGTGCACCAGTATGTTGCAGACATGTGAACGGCTGTGCTACTCAACATATGCACACATGACACATCACCTGGTACACCGTGTCTGCCTTGCCACCTGCTATTGTGACCACCCTGTGATGACATTGTACGGCCCACATGGACGTGGACATGTGATGGCTCAATGGTGAATTAACCGTCCAGGTGTGTGTCTAGCCAGGTGTCCAGTAGCCACTGGTCTGCATGCAGGGATAGTCTACATTGGCCTACTCTGTCACTGGGACTGTTGACTATGGTCATACTGTTGTTATGCAGGCATGTGCTGTTTGTCCAGTCTGATAGTCGTGTTGAACCACACTACCGCGGCACACATGACGTGTGGACATCTGGCTAAGGTGTGCAGCCCACATGTACATCTTCTCATGCTATGCTGCCTGTGCAGCGGTGTCACATGTCTGTCTCTGGCAGGGCTGTCACAGGTAGGCACAGCATGCAGTGATGTGTGACAATGCTTACACCCTCCACTGTGCTGTACACTAGCACTGCACACACAGTACAGCACACATGTCATTTATCTACGGTGCCTGGGACCTGCCTCCATGCCCTACACAGCACACCTGCCAGTCCAGATTGTACACAGATCATACCTCCCAGTCACATACCTGGACTGCAACACACACAGGTGGGTGGTTCCCACACCACACCGTGATTTACACACATACTGTATTTTCCCATGACACATTGCATCATAGGTAGTCCATGTTCAGATACCCATGTTTGTGGCCACTACGCACATTGTGACACGCGACAGTGCAGACACTGTACACCACAGGTTACATGCCAGTCGGGTTGGCATGCTGTACATTGCACCTGGGACAGTTGCTACTGCTATGTATTGCCAGCAACACGACCTTCCCTAGTATGGACTCCCACGTACCCACACATGCTTGGCCATACAGTACACATAGCTGGGTGACACATTACACGACACATACCATACCTACACTACCCTCAGCATGCACCAAACCTCCATGTGTCTGTATGCTAGGCCTACACACCTCCCCCCTCTGTTTGCTGAACATCCATGCTTACCATCCCTGCTAGCCACACCCTAAGCACACAACCATAGCAGCATGCATGGTACATACACACTACAGCCGATATTACTGACATCCACTGACAGAGGTAGTTGAGGGCATGGCACCCCGTCCGATGGACAGTCTATGTGCCTATGCCAACAGTGATCACAGTGCACTTCTGCTACATTTACACACTGGTAGGGACCATGCTATTCCACACTGAGACATGGTGGTGCTGGCATTTTCACAGACGCCACAGTGGTATTCCTGTTCCATGCACACGTGCTGTATGGGCACATGTGCAGGCTGTTGCACGGTAGTTTTGTTCACCTGTGTGTTGTGTGTCACTTGACAGTCATGGTGTGTCCTGCTGGTGCATGACATACCCCACAGCTAGCTACCTACACATGACTGCCAGACATTGCAGTGTGGGCCCTCACGCAGTGTGGTGGTATGTCTCTGCTGTTTGACTACATCCACATTCAATGCAGCATACCACGGTCATGCAGGCATTGACGACACAGATGTTGCTGGCATCCTGCCTGCCAATGGGGTACCTACCAACAATACACACTCTCACTCACTACAGGGTTCCAATCCTTGGCTGGACATTGTATTAACCCTGTGGACACATACATAGTACTGGCATGCACATGTTATGTCTGGGAACACAGTCCCAATGTCACCTCCAACCGCCGTAGTTGTTGTATCCCGCCAACCTGGCTGTTACATGTCTCTGCAGCAGCACACGCCAGTGACTGCTAGCCCATTCATGTACGTTGTGCACCCTGACCACCACACTACCACATCTATCACACTACACATGGATGGTACTGCATTGCACGTATGGGGCTACATCTCTACACCCATGACTGGGCCATTCAGTATGGCACTGGGCCACATCTTGACATACATGCTTCACACACTCATTGACTACCTGCATGCCTTTCCTGGCACCCTTGTTGGGCTTCTGTGCGCCACAGCACACCACATCCCATGCTGGCCACCTGTCATATTATTGCATGGGTGGTTGGGGTGGTACAGAGGGTATCACATCAGACATGATCCGCTCTTTGCCCTTCAGCACCATTCCACTTTATGCTATTGACAGTGTACACATCCAGCATCACATCGTCCCTATGTATCGGCATGTTACGCCATGTGCCTTCTGTACAGTTCACACAGTGGTGCAGGCATATCATGCTGACTACTTACATTTCAGGGACGTGTGGCATTGCACGCCTCAGACATGTGGCCCCTCATGCTCAGTATTTGCATACGTGACACTACCTGCTGTCACACAGTACTGTACATGCCTACATATACCACTTCTACATACCTGGCAGCATTCTAGCTCATCCTACTCATGTTGCTGACACCCATACAGGTGTCAGTGTGGCAGATATATCATGTAGATATCATTGCATCAGTTACATCACACATAGTGCATACACATCACCTTTGCATACTGACAGTCATGCGGTGTGTATCACATGGATACTGTCCCTATACAGGCATATCACGTTGTACATGGTTGATGTACACACATGGCCCACATGGTGCTGTGGTTGCCATATTACACCATAGCGTGGGTACACATGTGCAGGACTACACATTTCTGGACCGTATGTCTAGCTGATACCTTGGGTGCCCTTGTACCTGTGCCATACACACATGTACACGCAGGCCGTGTTACAATAACACATGTGTGGTGTACCTTACACAATGGATACAACGTTACATGTCTCAGTATAGTCATGCTGTGCTCTCTACCCAGCTCAGACAGTTTACATATGCAAATGACAGTCATGTAACACATCTGTGCTCACCTGCATGCCACTTACACAGGGGTGTAATGTACTCTGCCATGGGCCATGTTCTCCACAGTACTGATGCATGTAGTACTCCTACATGGCGTTTGCTGTGGGCAGGGGGGGAGGAGCAGTCCTGCATGTGTGCACACATGCCACATTGCTCAGCCCGGCCGCCTGTGTGACATCCACAGACTGGACACACACCATGCTGTGGGACATAGGTCCTGTGCACATCCCACAGGGGCACACTGTGTCACTAGTCATGTGATAGCTGCCTTGCTGGTAGGGTGACACAGACCCATGGTACCACCACAGCGGACATGTATAGACATGACAGTTGACATCCAGTTCTGCCGTTCAGTGGACACTACCATGGGGGGGGTGTCAGTACTGTGTACATTGCACATGTGTTTACACACGGCCCTGATGGACATCATTGTGGCACACATTGCACCTGCTATGGAACGTTTGGACATGGTCACTTGCTGTTACCTCCATTTCGGGTACCTATTCTGCTACTACATTGTCCCATATGTGCAGGCCATACATATCTTGTGGATGTATATAACATTAGCCCATCGCTCCATCATGCATGCTATGCCTGTGATACTGTCTATGATTTGTGAACATATCCATCATGCCAGCTTTGCATTACACATAACTGACATAGTCGCCCCTACTGCGTGGGATAGGTGCACGTCGTGCGCACATTCCGTATGACATCGACGGTATATGCCCATGCACATGTGTGCTGTGACACTATACATAAATGTCCTATCCCCTGCTGTGGCACTTCAGTGTTGGATATCCACTGCCAGCATCGGCGTGGGTGGTGGCATTGTTCTGTGTTTGCAACCCCTATGGCAGACCTGGGGTAGGGTTACCACCTGTGCCACTTTGCAAGGGACAGTCCCTCCTTGGGCAGTTGTGTCCTGACAAACTTTATCACAAATGGCAAATGTCCTGAGATTGTGGGACATCACTATATACCATTCTTATGTAAGAGTTGCATAACATACTTATTTATGTATGTACATTCCTAACTGTTACAAGACACACAATAAGCAACTGAACTGCTACAAGACTACACTTTTCTTTATGCAAAAGAGTAGAGTTCTAACCTTTGTACTGACCATGGGTATGTGTCCACCTGTAACATCTGAAGTGTGTCCCACGATTTCCCACTTTGGCCTTTTGAAAGGGTGGCAAGCCGGCCCTGGGGTTATCCCGGTGTTTACATGTTGTCCCACTGCTGTGCACACGTTGTCCACAGTTGTTGGTATGCTGCGCGTTTGAGCATTACATATCCAACCTTCGCCTCTCTCTGCCTGATGGACAGGTATCTTTACCTACACACACTGTTCACATACTGTACAGATTCGTCATACGTATCGTGCGTTACACACCAGTACATGTCGTGGGTTCGACATACCTTTCCGGCCTTTTGTTCCGAGTTCGTCTCTATTCCCTTGTTTCTCTTTCTCTAGTTTGTATGAGTTCGGTATGAACATACGGTTTGAATATCCAGGGAGTCTTCCTTATATTCGTCGTCGCCTGATGCATGTGGGTTAATCAGGCCAATAGCTGTTCCTCGGTGTGTACTTCTGCGCATATCAGCGGTGATCCCCCTTCCTTTCGTTACGCTGGCGCACTACGCCATGGTTCTTTCCTCGTGTGGCCGTTGGTTATTTGCAATACCTTCGTGAGGATGGTATGTATTGTATCATGTTTGTGTGACTGCATCCGCTATGTGTGGTGTCGGGTACATTTCGCTGTGGTGTTAGCCGTGGATTGTGTGTGTTGGGTATGGTATTGTGTTCGACATGTGGGTCCCCGTGTCCTGGCGGCGTCTGTTGATGGCGTTGTGCATTCAAATGTGTTACATGGCTGTTATTTTCCTGTACATAGCGAATGCATGGATGCATGAGCCACTGCTAGTGTTTCCCAGGAGCTTGTTGTGGGTATGCCGCTGTCATTCACTGCCTGTATGTGTTTGCTACGGTTTTAGCTGTTATCCCTTTGATATGTGCAATGGGGTATATCTGCGGATGTGGGTGACGGCACGGGTGTGAGTCTTGCATTTATACATACCAGATATGCTTGTGTGTGTGCTCCATCCGTGCTTGGGGAGCTGCGGGTTACCTGTCTGTTGTTCCGGGAATGTTTGTTTTGTTGATGTCGTCTGCTGTCGGTATCGGCTGCATGTGTGCTTCCTGCACGTATTCCTCCTTCACATCGGTTATATATCTGCGGATGTTCGTCCGCGCCTACCATCCATTGGCATTTTGTCGCTGATAGTTACGGTGATTGTGGTCCTATACTTGGGGCGGACTGTATGCTACCGGTAGCCTCCTATTCGTTTGCCGCTTGCTTACGCCACGGTCGTGGAACACACCGGTATTTACCGGACCGTAAGTGTTCACGATCGGTGCCGGGATGGCACATTCGTATTTTCGCCATACATGCCTGATGCTGTGTAACGTTGCCGACGGACCGTGTGGAGTGTACGTTATGGCCGCCATACCTACGGTCGTGGTTTGTACATGCGTCCTTTGCATCTCCTGTTTGCTATGGCCCTGTGGTACACTTTGGGACATTTGCTTTGCATCATTTTACGCCGCCACGTGCATAGCCACTGAGGAGATATCACTACTACTTTGTCGGTACTGCTGTACATACGCCTATGGTTCCTGTACTGTATGCCTCGCCTGTTATTACACTCCGCCTGTGACATGTCACCTTCATACACAGTTTACACTGGCACACACATTACACACACACAGCGGAACACACGACAACCTCACCTCACACATACACATATTGCCGCCATGGCTGTCAACCTTCTATTTCCGGAGTGGGGAACACACACAGTAGTAATGTGAAACACATGGGCATAATGTGGAACACATAGTAATGGCATAGTGACAACTTCAGCTAAGTAGGTCATAGGTTGATTATGATATGCTGATTTACTTACAGTGAAGAACCTTTACTAACTTACTATGAGTACATTCTATTTACCAGGATGTCATTTATATACATTCCTAACAATGGATGTTTGAGAGACATTTTCAATGTGGAACTTGGAGGAACTGCGAGGAACATGAACTGTTTTACACCCCAGATGAGGTACGTTCCTCATAATGTCGTACACTTCACTGGTATGCTTTCCGCCGCACCGACGGTTGAACACAATACCTACGTTGGCGATCGCCGGTGGCGGCGTGTATCTCCGCACTCATGTCCTATGGATATGACACGCACATATGTAGGGTTGCCACCTTTTCAAATGGCCAAAGTGGGACATATTAGTAGACGTCAGATTTTGCATGCCAACACATACCCACGGCCAGTACAAAGGACAGCGATTCACCTTTTTGACGGAATACAAAGCTGTAGCATTACAGTTGCTTATTCTGTTTATTATCATATTTAGATGTTTCTTCTACAAAATAACTGTTTTCTGCAACTAATAAAGTAATTATGGGAAATGGTTTTGTCCTACAATCTCAGGACATTTGCCATTTTGTCAATGTTTTGCAGGACACAACTGCCCAAAGGTGGACTGTCCTCACAACGTGGGACAGGTGGTGACCCTACACATATCCCGTTACTGTACCGTGGACCGGTGACCATCCCGACACGCGGATATGTATTGATGCAGGTTAACATTTCCATGGCTGGCGTTACCTGCCCTGCCCACCCTCCAGGATGATCGGGTTGTCGGTCACTATGTTTAATATGTGGTGATTTCGCGTCTTACTTATCTGTGAACTTGCATCCTTGGGTTCCATATTACCCTGTTGTCCTTTCTATCTGTGTATGCGTGCATATATTTCTACATGTGTACTGATATGTATTTCCGTATCTGTGTATGCACATGCGTACATGTGTGGTCGACTTGCGGCGATAGTGGCAGCATATGGCTACGCCGTGTGCTGTTGAACCGGCATGCGTTGAGGTGTTGGCGTTCCATGCTCTGCTGGCTATTGGGTGTGCAGTGTTTGGCCGGTGCCTTTGTTGGAGTCACACATACGTCCGCACATACGGTACACATTACGGGCGGACATGTTTGTGTGGCGTCCATTTTACTGTGTGTGCAGGTCAGGAGGTGTCAGTCCATGGGGCCTACACTGTCAAAGTATGTGCTATCGTTCCCTCTTTGCCAGGGCGTAGGCATATTGGGTACGCCTCTGTCTACCTACTGGGGCTGGCTCAGTGTGTCCGTGGCGCCGCGCCCTGTGCCTGTGCTTGCCCTGGCAGTTGTGGCGGGCTTGGTGGCCCTCCGGCATTATGTCCCTGCAGCAGCTGTTTCCGCAGAATCATATTGTGTAGCATACAACATACTATGAATATGTGGGCACTTGTGCCTGGAGAGTACTGCAAGGCTCCACCGGATGTATCCAAGCACCGGAACCGTGATTTCAAGATCCCAACACACGCTCTATGATTATTCTCGTTTGTGCGTGTGCCTCATTATGGCGTTCTTGCATGTGTGTGTGTGCATTTCTGATGGGTGTCATCAACCACGGCTCCAGTGCGTAGCCAGCATCCCCACAAGGTGACCTTGTGTGATGTCCCCACTGGCGAATACCTGATACAGCTGTGAGGCATGCCAGATATGGGAGTCGTGGTAGCTTCCAGGGCTGCCAGCACACACATCCATGATAATGCCCTGCGCATTGCACGACCTGGCAATTGATGGAGGGTATCCCTTGCGGTTTATGTAGCGTCTACCCTGCTCCCCAGGTGGTGACTTGATTTCTATGTGCGTACAGTCTATCGCACCCAGGACCTCCGGTATTGTGCCACACGGTGGAAGCGGCGCATATTGCTAGCCAACTCCTCCTGAGATGTGGGGAACTTTATGTGCTCATGGGCATGTGGTAACATGGCATCCAGGAACTGGTGTAGTACCCTGGATGCTGATGCCTGTGAGATGCCCATTATGTCCCGGTGGGCCTTTGAAAGGTACCTGTAGCCAGTATTCGCAAGCTCACACATACCTTTGTGTCCACTGGGATGGGCTCCCCTCTGTTGTCTCTTGTTCTCAGGCGGCCGGCACAGCTCCACTATTTGCTGTAACGTGTCCCTGTCCACCCTGTAGCGCTCTACTATCTCCAGGTCTCGCAGCCGCTGGTAGGTCACCCTTGGTCTGAACACTCTCCTTCTCCTGTGAGGCCTACGGTAGTTGTCGGCACCACCCTCCGCAACTCCGTCTGTCTCTGCCACATACCTATGCATCACGCCACGGCGGCACCCAGCATATACATGTTAAGAGTTCCCGTCTGTTTACACCCTACGGTGCGGCGTTTGGGAAATCGCTGTGTGTTGTGCGCATTCACATTTATTACTGTTGTGCTGTATACCCGGTGAAGTCATTGGGTGTGTCTGTGTGGCCCTATCCATGGATTATTTCCGTGGTTTTACGCTTGCAGCTGCAACGGTACTGCCTGTGGTGTTACATTACAGTTGCCTGCATTGCCTTCGCCTGGCATCTTACATTACTGCATCCTGCAGGCACATGGCATATGATGCATTTTATCTGCAGCCGCAGTTATGCTACCTCTGTACTTGGCTGTGCTATTTCGGTTCTTTGCTCTTTGCATTTCTACTACATCCCCTATTATCTTTGCTCTCATATGCCTCCCCTTTCCCGTTCTGCAGGAGTCTGCATGCAGACTTATCAGCTGCCGGCGTTTGCCCTTCCTGCATTGATTGGTGTTAATTGCTCGTTACGGATACATTTACACTGCTTCCGCATTTCCTCGTATTCTCCGCATTACCTTCCTATATCCCTGGTTGTTGCCGGTGAGGCCGTCACATGACTGGTTTCGGGAACGTAGTCATCCTCGTGCACATGCATTTGTACGCGCATTCTGTACTGTCAGCGCATCTATTTCCTAACACGCCAGTCATGATGCTGTGATGTGCATTGTACCGCCCAGATTTGCTGTCCTCCAATATCCTTCCTCCTACAGTGGCACACCCCTGTGTGGTTGACATGTATCTCGTGTAGGCCACTCCTCGGTGTCGTACCGCTACGCCGTTTGCTCCATCCTTACGCTGGCGCCATTTTTGCGATTCACTATTATCTGCCTCATTTGCATGGAATTGACTACTAATACCTGGTTACGGCGCCAGACACCGCCTCCACTCCTTGACAACCATTGCGCTGGGGTTGCAGCTTTACATACATACTATGGTGTGTGGTGGCTGTGCAGCTGATTTGTGTTCTAATGCTCTTTTCGGACATTATCATATTATTTCATTGCTTTACAACTTCTGTGCACACATCCCGGGGGTCTGCTGTTCTTTCTACGTACATGCCATTTATGTCATTTTTTACATTTTGTGCATATTTTCTTTGGACATTCTCGGTGCCTTTCCACATTGGCATATTGCACCTATATGATACCTGACTTTGACAGCCTTCCGTTACTCCTCCGGTATGTTTGGGTAAATGTAAACCTTTTTTTTGGTTTACATTGCCGTGCCCTTACGCTACGCCTGCGCCACTTCGTGGATCGCTATTTGCCCTCATTTGCATGGTGCAATACCGCACACAGTGTGTTTTGCATACCTACGCCGGGGGCAGGGACGGTCCGGCGCACGCCAGTAGTGCACGTGGAATTCATTCATACCTGAATCGCTAAGCAGCCATATTTGGCGTTATAACGCCGACGCTATGCTGGCGCCTGGCGCAAGGTTCATGAATCCCGGGGCAGGTCTCTGTTACAGCACAAATGTAATTTCGAGGAGTCCTTTGTGTGAGTGCATCTTGAGATTTAGACTTCTAGCATTCAGCAGCATGACACTCAGATTGCATTTATTTATAGCTGTTACGGTGGTAATTTGGTCTTTGGAACACCACTTAAAAAAGGCACTATGGGGGCAAGACCCTTAGCAAGTATCCAGAAACCTAGGGGTGACAGATGCAGGCCATCTCTGGCAAAGCATTGAGGTCTGCCAGTCATGTCATCCCAAGCAGACAGATACTGGATCCCCTTAGAATGACACCAGAAACTTAGCCAATTGTTAAAGTCAATAATTTTCTGTCTGCACTGTGGTATCATTCTGAGCAACAGTAGGATGCTGCTCAAAGCTAGGGTCATACCTGCCTGGGCCACATAATTTGAGAGTTCCTCCATGTCTCTTTTCATGTAGTCCAGGGAGGTACATCTCAGGTCATTCACACCCACATGGACAATGACAGAATCATACTTGTACTTGTTGCGGAGTGACCTGAGTGCGTGTGTTATGTGTCAGATCCTGGCACCCACCAGATGGCTGACTGTTACCTTCTCCTTATACAACCTAGTGAGTGGGACATCAATGTGCCTCACTATTGAGTCACCTATGATTAGTGT
>NC_056732.1:778230357-778310357 GCF_019279795.1 Protopterus annectens
CTTCATGTGGATGGGAAGCCTGTCCCATAGGAAGATTAGTCTTTGGGACACATATCTATCTCTCCAGCATGTTTTGTCAAAGTCATAGATAAAATTCAGGTCCTTAGAACTTGTATTTCTGGTACTCTTTGACTTACAAATATGTAGGAGATTCATAATAATGGGGTTTGTGGATGCCTTGTAGACCAGGTATAGATCACCCCTCAGCAATCTATAGGAAACTGAGGAGACGAAAAGGACTTGAAGGTGCTCTGCATAAGCAGGTTTGTTATGCCTTGTATTCTTTTTGTGAGGAACCTCTGAAGTTGCTCTAGTTGCTTCATATACATTGTCAGGTACATACAAAGGGAATCATTTACTCTATGATTGGTCTGATAAGTACAGACTACAGTGGGATAATGTCCTATTTGGATCTAGATGCCATTCATTGTTTATAATATGTGCAGTTTAAAAGGATTTCCTCTCCACTGTGGCCATGTGGTGGTTGAAGGTAAGGCTACTGTCTACATGCGCACTCTGATCCGTGACCAATGGGTCGACTCTTAGGGGCATATTATCAACATGTTAATTAGCTGGGATGGTTGACATCACAAAGGGTATAGTTATGCATTTCTTAGCATTGCATTAAAGACTATGACTTTGGCTCTATTTGTTAGTCAGAGATAACCCTTCTTAAAGAATGCTTGTGTCTTCAAGGGAGTCGATAATAACCCTCAGCTTGCAATCATCTGCAGAGTCAGTAATAAACCTTCAGTATTTGATTCTATTTCAGAGAAATAGATGCCAAAAATGAGTGGACCCAGTACAGAGCCCTGGGGGACTTGGCTAGTGACTGGCCTATTGGTGAAGGTAGATTCACCTATTTTGACCTCCTGGGTCTTATCATTGAACGAGTTGGCTATTTAGAGGGTGATAAAATGGTTTATACCTAAATCTGTGAGCTTGTCTATAATGCCTGAGTGGGGTAATGTAACTAAAGCCTTGGCCATTTCTAGGTAAGCTGTGTGCACAGTCTTACCTTCATCCAATGGTTTGGTGACCCTTTCAAAAAAGTCCATCAGATTTAATAGGCATGACCTTCCCTTATTAGAGCTGAACTGTGATGAGTTCAACATTTGTAGGTTTACTGTCCTCATTTAACATTTCCATGATGATTCTTTCCATGGCCTTACATATGAGGCTGGTGAGATTTATGAGCCTGTAGTTACCCTAATCAGTGGTTGGACCTCGTTTCTGGAGGGGTATGACTGTAGCCATCTTCCATTCCTTGGGCACAAAACCTGACTGAAGGCTCCAGATGAAAAGTGATTCAAGTGGACTAGAGAGGTCATGTTTCATGCTCTTTATTAAGCATGCCAGGATGTTATCAGGGCTGATTGAAGCAGTGTTTTTGGCCTTACAAAGTGCAATGATGACCTGTTCTCTAGTTATTGTCGGGGGGACTGTGGTATGCGGTATTTCCTTTGGACTATCAGGGAGGAGTGGGGGAGAAATTTGAGCTGAACCTGTCTGTCAAAAGGTTGGCAATGGCCTCCAGTTCAGTGTGGGATGGCATCCAGTTCATTAACCAATAACTCTTAAGCCACTTGGTTTGACCAAACCTGTTCCAGCTAACCTCAATAGGACTGGGTGCATGACCTAAGCTAGCTTGGACTTGGTGGAAAAACCTTTTACTTCTTCCTTTCCAACTCAAGTATCCCTTGATATGGCCACCAGTCAAACTGTGGCCAACTGAAGGTGAGTCAAAACTGCTGAGCACCAATAGGGAGGAAACAAGGGGATGAAGTCATAAGGCCACCTTCTAAAAACCCCGGCCATAGGGGCGGGATGGGAGATCCTTTGATCTGCTGATGAAACTGATGAGGGGGCTATGCTGCTTGCTTTAGGCAGCCAAGCTTTAGGAATGCCCCTAACTCCAGCTCGCAGATGACACAACTTACAGGTAAGTTGCCCTTATATGATTTGACAGCAAAGTTTATAGACATCTGTTATGTACATACAGCGTAGGAAGGCCATGCTATCTTTTGAATTGTCAGTGTGTAAAGATATAACATATACATGCAATTCCCATTCTGATGCAAGTATGTTTGATGTTATGAGTTATCCATGAAGCAATCTTATACTCCTTTGCATAAATATGTCAACAATAAACTTGCTTTGTACGCATAGTGATTTGAATAAGATCACATAACTGATCCATCTCCACATGTATTAGAAGTTGCACATATGGCTGTGTTTATTATTTTGTATTACTGCTATAGTGACACCTCAACATATATGTGTATGTTAATAACTGTAGTCAGATTTTTCTCAGTGTGGTAGTTATTGGTTTTCTATAATACTACTCACAGCTCACACATAGATGCATGGTATTCAAAATGGTATTTATTGCTGTAGCTGTGCAGCAAGTCTGTAGAGACATATGGCATGCTTGTATGGCCAAGCATGCACATGTAACCCCAGAAGTCATTTTGATCTTCCACATGCTTTACTTTGATGTCACTGTGCAATTTGAGTTAACATTTTGATTGATGCGCTCAGTTATTTACCTAGATTATTGCTATCTCTTGTGTTATGATGGTATCAATGCCCTTGTGTTAGCATGTGATGAATAAAACTTGATAGCTTCTCTTATGCATTTGTTAACCATCTGTATGGGCCAAAAATGTGACCATACTTATATGTTATTACAGTACACTAATATTAGGTACACAGTCATTACACACATCCTGTATAGGAATTGTTGATGTTTACTGCTCATAATATTTTCGTTGTTGTCTGTAATTGTGTGCACATGTCAACTAATTAATACTCATTAAAAGGTGCAGCTGTCATTGTCCCATGATGTCTGCACATGTTTCTATATGCAACTATGTGCTGTAATGCAGTGGTTATACCCTGGTCTATAATAATACTGAAAGTGTACATTTCATACAGATCAATGTTGATATTGATCTGTGTTTCCTTTACAGGCCATTTTATGTTCTGCTCTGACATGTACTGTGATGTTTCATAGCTCTGCTCTGTTACACTTCCAATATGCATATTATTATTGGCAGGCTTTCTTAAACAACTTTGAGAGTACAGACAACAGACTGTCAGTCCTTCTGCATGGTACAACTTATAAGAAAGGGCATGGCATCCAGATCTAAGTAGATCAAAGTCCCAATCTACCCATCCCTCATTAGATCAATAATCGAGTACAGTGCTCACTTCAGCATGTCCATGACCAGGTATTTGCAACAGCATGAGCAAACACATAGGTTCCTCACTAAAATAATATAGGGTGTAATTAACATGTCCTGTGAGGAACACCTCAAAGCCCTGTCTCTGTACTCAGTCTACTACATGCTACTGAGGGTCAGTCTATGCCTAACCTACAAGGCATTCTGGACTGTAGTCCTATAGATCTGTTACATTTGCACAAAACAACAGCAATCTCAATATAAGGATCTAAATCTCACCTATGATATAAACAAAACATTTTGGAGGGACAAGTATGTGCTTTACAGATGTCCCACTCAGTAGGTTGAACAAGGAGAAGGTGACAGTCAGTTGTCTATCAGGTGCCAGGATCGGCCACATAACACATGCGCTCAGGTCACTCCACAACAAGTACAAATATGACTCAGTCATTGTCCATGTGGGTGGGAATGACCTGAGACATACCTCCCTGGACTACATGAAAAGAGATGTGATGGAACTCTCAGATTATGTGGCTCAGGCAGGTATGACCTCACCCTAGTCCTGAGCAGTATTCTACCATCACCCAGAATGATACCACAGTACGAGCAGAAAATGATTGACTTCAATAATTGGTTAAGTTTCTGGTGTCATTCTATAGGGATCCAGTATATGTCTGCCTGGGATGATATGATTGACAGACCTCGATGCTTTGCCAGAGACGGCCTGCATCTGTCATCCCTGGGATTTTGGGTACTGGATAAGGTTCTTGCCACCCCTATAGTGCCTTTTTCAGCAGTGTTCCAAAGACCAAAATTCCACAATAACATCTACAAACAAAGGGAATCTGAGGGTCATGCTGCTCAATGCTAGAAGTCTAAATCTCAAGATGCAATCGCTCAAAGCTCTTCTCAAAATGGAGAATGTTGACATCTGTGCTGTAACACAGACCTAGTTTAAAGAGGCAGAAAGCACCCTTGCGCTCCAAGGCTACAGCTCATTCCATAACTTTCAGCCCCAAAATGCAGCTGGAAGCTCCAAAGGCAGTGGTGTCTCCACTTTCTTAAAGAATACACACACCTCTAGACTGGTAGCCCAGCATAATGCATTTGAGATACTTCAGGTACAACTAACACTGGGTAAGATTGTGATACAAGTCATAGCCTGCTACAGAACCCCAAACATGTCCCTAGACTCACACACCAACTTTCTAAGCACTCTGGAATCTATCAAGGTCCAACCCAATACACTCATACTGGGTTACTTCAACTATCCTTCCATCAACTGGGAAAACAATTCAAGTACCAATGTAGAGGCCCAACACTTTCTGGAATTTATCATTTCCAATGCCTTGGACCAGCTCATTCTGACCCGCACTAAAGGAAACAACATCCTTAACCTGGTTA
Organism: Protopterus annectens; assembly: GCF_019279795.1. NCBI lineage: Eukaryota > Metazoa > Chordata > Ceratodontiformes > Protopteridae > Protopterus > Protopterus annectens. The sequence goes on from NC_056732.1 coordinate 778,234,947, forward strand.
TTACCAAGATAGGAGAATGTTGCTCCACACCTATAGTCAGTTCCTCCCTGGTTATATCTGACCAGAAACTGATCACCATGGAAATCTCCATCTCACTACACCCCCTGCTATGGTGACCACCCTGAAAAACTTTTCTAAAGCTAACTTTTGGCTCCTAAAAGCAGAGGTGGCTAACTTCTTGGCACCAATGCCAATGGAAAATAGCTACATGACTGCCGAATCATACACCAATGCACTGTATGAGCATGTACACAAATGCATGGACCTTGCCATACAAAATAGAACTAAGGTGCTCTCCTCCAAAAAAAGGAAGCCAATCTGGTGGTCCTCAGCCATCAATAAACTCTACAACAGAAGAAAGAAACTGTTGCAGAAAAACATGAAGTCACAAGACTAGAAAACCTCCCTTATCAGTCTTAACAAAAAGCTGAGATCCCTTACCAAATCCTCTAAAGCCAGCTATAAAGGCAGAATTGCGGCTGACACCAAAAACAAACACAAAGCCTTCTATAGCTATATCAAAAACCTCAAAGGCAATACCCAGATTTGCTCTGAGTTATTGCACAATGGCACCTCCTATACTGAGCCAACAGATATAGCCAACATACTGGCTGACAGATTTAATGCCAACTTTACCCCTTTCTCCCCCCCCAAGGGCCCTAGCACAATACTAGATGAAAGCCTGGTACCCACCATTTCTGTGGCACAGGTGAAAGCTGCATTGTCCAAAGCCAAGAGTACAGCATCCATGGGAATTGATAATATCCCTGCCTGCATCCTACATGAGCTAGAAAACAAACTGGCATCACATCTGTGTGCCCTGTTCAATCACAGCCTTACCACAGGCTATGTCCCTAACAAATGGCACATAATTGCAATCATCCCACTCCATAAAAAAAGGAGCAACAACAGACCCTGGGAACTATCGCCCCATTAGCCTGACAAGCCAGGTTTGCAAAGCTATGGAGCGCTTCATCATGGACCTGCTTAACAAAGATATAGGTAGTCTCCAAACTCTTGACCCCACACAGTTTGGCTTTATCAAGGGGAGATCCTGCCTGCTGAACCTGGTTAACTTCTTTGAGGCAGTCACCAAGACTGTGGATGATGGTAAGGCAGTGCATACAGCCTACCTCAACCTGGCCAAAGCCTTTGATACCATTCCCCACTCAGGTTTCATTGATAAACTCACCAAACTAAGCATCAATCCTTACATCACTAAGTGGGTTGCAAACTGGCTTACAGACAGGACCCACAGAGTGAAAGTTGCAGATTCCAAGTCAGACTGTCAATCAGTCATGAGTGGAGTCCCACATTGCTCAGTCCTGGGCCCTCTCCTGTTTGGCATCTACTTCTCAGAAGTTGAGGCCAACATAGAAGGACTTTGGCTGACCAAGTTCATGGATGACTGCAAGCTAGGAGTCATTATCAACTCCCTAAGGGATGCAGACATCCTATAAAAGGGCTTCTCTGAGACCAATGACTGGTGCTGTAAGTATGGCCTGAAGCTTAATGCCAAAAAATGTGTTTTCATCCCCTTTGGAAAAAACTCAGTTCCCATGAATTACCACATTGATGGGAGCCCACTGAACACTGAAGGGGCCATAAGAGATCTGGGCACCCAGGTTGACAGCCTCCTCACCTTCGACCACCACATTGCCACTGTGGTCAGAAAGTCTTTCTACATGGCACATCTTATAACCAAAGGCTTTGCATCCCAGGAAGAAATAGGTCATTGTCCCTCTCTACTCATCCCTCATTAGACCAGTCATTGAATATAATACCCCATTTGGCATGTACCTGACCAGACACCTACAACAGCTGGAGAGGCCACAAAATTACCTCACAAAAAGAATCCTAGGCCTTAAACACATGTCCTACATGGACAGACTTAACAAACTTCAGCTGTTCTCAGTCTCTTATCATCTACTTAGAGGTGATCTCTGCTTGACTTACAAAGACATGCCCGATCCAGCCCTACTTGAAATGCTACACCTAAAGAAATCCAAATCCCTCACGCCACACACTCCAGAGATCACAACCTCATTACCACAATTAACAGAACATGCTGGAGGGACAGGTTCATCTCCCAAAGACTTCCCATACTGTGAAATAAGCTCCCCATTCAAGTCAAGCAGAGCACCTCACTGGCCATCTTCAAGAGAAATCTTAACGAGTGGATTGGTAACATAAAGTTCACTCCAAGGATCATTCCAGTTACACTACTGGATATGGGCATTGCGAACTAACATCAGGTGGCACGGTGCCTGGGCAATTTTTTTGGTCTAGGCTTGTAAAGGCTCCAGGGCCATTAGCCTAGTACAGACCTATGAACCTATGGACAGATTACTCCTTCTCAGGAAAAGTCTCCCCCCTTCATGTGAAGCAGAGCTTTCCCTAAGCCTATTCAAATGCAAGTCTGACAAATGGATGGAACTTCACAAACTCACCCCTGCTTTTTTTCTGTGCCTCTTATGGATAGGGGCAGCTTGGAGATTCCTTAAAGGCACAGGCTCGATCTAGTAGCTTGATTTACAAAGCTTTAATAATAAAATATGTCTATTGTATTAATCTTGATTTTGCCAATATTTTAATATTCTATTATTGGTATTTTTTTTAATTTTATCATACACTTTTAATTTTGTCATACCCTTGTAACAGAGGCTTGTATGAAAAGCTAGGCTTTCAGCATAATTGTTTTTGAAGATGCTTACAGAATGGAGCTAGTGATTGGCCCCCTTTTCTTGACTAGCTGTGATAATTAGCTTTCTCACTGGGAATCCCAAGGATAAGCTGTCCTATGGAGGCTCAGCCTGCATTATATGAATATATTATTGTTTGTTGAATTATTCATTAGACCTGCCCCAAAAAGCTATTGGTTTATTTCTGTGAGAATGGATTGTGATTGGAAGCATTCCTTATTGGACAATGTTAGAGGGCATGTTGTCATCCGAGCTTTTGATTAGTTGATTTATAGCTATCAGAAAAGAAATATAATTGGATGAGACTGTTTAAAGCTTATTCTTGATTGGACGTTCCCTTTTAAATATGTTTTTGCAGGATATTTATTATGATCGGAAGAAGGCTATTTTAAGCTGAAAGCACTTATCATTTTTATTTGTTTCCTGCTTTTATTTATTTTACATGCTATTAAATTGCTTTTCATTGTTTATTCATGGTGTTTCATTGAAGTCTTTACCAGCAGCTACAAGTACAAGCTGTGGTGTTCTGCCCAAGATTTTGCTTTGTTTTTGTTCCTCATAAAATTTGTCCTTTTCTGGATTTTTTGTGGCAAATCAGTGAGAACTGATTTCACTAAATGATGACAGGCATTTAAGTTTCAGGCTTCATATCTTTCAGAAAATGTAAGGCAACACAAAACCTTTTACTCTAACAATTTCCAAGTCTGTGAGAGCAATATTTAAAATGTGTCCCTTTTTTGGGCCTTTGTCTCTTCATTTTGTTTGGCTTTGTCCAGACTTTTTGTGCTAAGAGGTTGAGAGGTATGGCTGTCATATACATGCAATGCATGTCCAGACAATGTTGGGATCATTGTGATGTTTTTATCTGAGTTCAAGTTTTACTTGAGTATTACACATTCCACAGGCATACTTTCTATATTTCCCATGTAGTTCTGTAAGCACGAGCTTGCATACCTTAATTTCTGTTAGTCATATGCTATCGAGTAATGTATCTATATTACCATGTGGTTTCTACATGGCATTTTAACATTAAATGTCATCAGTGGGGGTATGTGTGATGAGCCTTCTGCATGTTTGTCTTTTGTGATGTCATTGCATGTCACATATCAACATTGGCCACTTGCATACCCACTATATTGCCTATGGCATGTAATATCTAATGTGATGTTTTAATCCGTTTTTTCCTGTCTTACTGTGTGTTGTGCATAGCTAGCTGTTTATTGTACATCAACATTACACATTTGCTGTAGTATCGCTGCTTGGCATTGTGTTTAGTTGTTTACCTAGTACATACAGCTTTAGGGGTTCTAATCTGACCTGTGCTTGTATTCTCCTATGTTTCCCTTGTGGGTTTTGCTCAGTCTTGCTGTTGCTTGGTTTGCAGTAGCTTAGTCGATGATGGTTTTGATGTTCATAATGTACTGCAACACCAGCAAACCATATTTAGTATTTTGTGTCATATCCCTACCAGCAGTCATACTCATTTTGGTATGACTGCCATGTGGTTTGCAATATCTCATCACTGCTTTGTGCATTGGTTTGTAATGTATTATTGAAGTGCACCATAGCTGGTATGCATCTCTACCCTGTTTGTTATTCCTTTATGCCATGTTGTACAGTCTATATGTATGCTGTCTGAGTACCTCACTTGTGCTTTATGTATACTACCAATATTTGTCTGTCATGTGTTGTGCTATTTGCTATTTCTTTGTACCCACACTTTTCTCCACCGCCTCTTTTTGTGTCCTTTCCATACCTTCTGACTCTCCCTCTGACCCTCCTATTCAAACATCCCTTTTATTTACCCCACTTCTTAACTTTCACTCCATATCTGCTTCCCTATCATCCTGTTGCCTTGGGCATGTGTGCATTACATGTATTTTCCAAACATACCTTGCACCCATTGTTAGCTAAAGTTAGCACTGGTACTGTGGCAATCGATGCCACTTTGCTGTCATTAACATTTTTTTATTTACTTTTTTTTTTTGAGCATTAGGAAGTATACTACAAATGTTAAAGGATGTGTATTTATATCTGCATCTGTCTTTTATGACAGTATCAACAACATATTGCAAATATCTGTGGTTTTATAGCACTATTGCTGATGCATATTTTTCTACTTTCATTTTTTTCAACATATCTCTGACATGGTCTGTTGAGTTTGTCTACCTGTCACACAAGTACATTGCTCATGAAGCTATATCACATTACAGACAATTTTTCTTTGGAATATGATTTTGCACTACCTGACTGTAATTACACTGACCTTGCTGGTTATTTGTTGTGCCTATGTTGCACCAAGATATGTTCATTAGAGCAGGACACATTTGCGTATTACTTGACTTACCATAAATCTTGAGTGTTACTTGGTGTACTCTGTCAAATTCCATGAAGCTTTTGGAATCTGGGGCTATATACGGGTCTGTATTAGATCATCAAAATGGTTGAAATTCGAGTGATCTAATATCGAACCCAATATTGCGAATGCTGAAAACAGCGAAGCTGCACAAAACCAAACTTTTTCCTAGGGAAAGAATTCGGTTGGCCGTTGTTGTGGCTTCGCTGTTTTCAGCGATGTGGTGGAAAGTTATGGGTTGGGTTAAGGTAAGTGTGTGATTGTACAGCCGTTTGGGTTAGGGCGTGGGTTAGGTGAGTTAGGGTTAGGGCACGGGTGAGGTGAGTGTGTGATAGTGAGAATTTGGGGTTAGGGGCGGGTTAAGTGAGTTAGGGTTAGGGCGTGGGTGAGGTGCGTGTGCGATAGTGAGAATTTGGGGTTGGGGTGGGTTAAGTGAGTTAGGGTTAGGGCGTGGGTGAGGTGAGTGTGCGATACTGGCAGACCTTAGGGTTAGGGTCTGGGTTAAGGTAAGTGGATAGATAGTAGTGTATGTGCAGTGTAGTGTAGGGTTAGATGTAAATTTTAAATGTATGTGTGTGGATTGCTGCTTTTTAGTGTGCTTGTGGTGTATGTGCATTTCTCGGAACAGCAAATTTTTTCCATGGGAAAAATTTTGCTGTTTTGAGGGTTTGATATTGTTAGGGTTCGGGTTTTGCAGTTCGACGTTATGACATTCAATAATGAGCAGTTTTGATGATTTAATATAGACTCGCTAAATACTACTTCATATTGACTGGAGTAACTAGAAAAATAAGCAATTCGGTAATATTGATCCCAAAGATAATAAGTTCTTGAGTAAGTTTATGAATTAATTGTTCATTACACCCAATTAATATCCTTAACAATTCAGGTCTCATCTTATTGAAAAACTCAACAAGTTGTTTGTAAAACAGATTGGGAGGGTGGCCTAATGGTTAAGGTGTTTGCCTTACAAACACAAGGTGCAGGGTTTGAGTCTCCCAAGGGATAATTGGTTAAGCTTAAAATGGCTTGCAAAGGCAGTTAGCTTAATACTAACCTAACCTATGAATCATAAATACCATTAGGGAATTCATATGCACACAACCTATTATTTTGGTTGAAACACATTTTTCAAGAAATACCTTTTCATTCAAAAGCATCTGAAACTTTTTCAGTTTTTCTCAAATTTATTGATGATTCAGTAACACCTACACTAAGTGTACGCTAGGTGTACATGAGCTGCATTCAAGAACATTCCTACCACAATTTTTTGTGTTTTCTCATCACTCAGAAAGACTGTACTTGGTGTACATGTAGTCTAAACTTTGTTGTAACCTTTATGAATTTCCTTCTGTATTTAAAGCTGAAAGAAAATCAGTAGAAAAACTAAAATTAGGAGGAAGAATGTGTGGTTTATGTCTGCTGTCTGTTCACATAGAAAGTTGTACACTTAGTGTAGGCATTAATGAATCCCAGGGATCACCTTTAATATACGAACTGCTGAGGTTGGACTCATTATTGTTTTATTGTTCAAACCCAAAAACCAAAGTAACTGGCTTCTTTAAATACTTTTTAAGCACTACTTTGTTTCTGGTTCTAATTTATATCCTGAGTGGACAGTAGCAGTAGGCAATCCCATGTTTTCACCACACTAAACAATACTACTGACACTGGAACCTGATGGTAGAAGTTCATTCACTGATTAAAATAACTCCTGTGATGAACTATTCCAAACAACGTGTTCATTTAATTCAATGATACTTGTTTGTAAATCATGAAGAACAGTAGTTATACTTCCAAACATTTCTTGATTCAGCTCATGCAAGTTGTACACTGTATGCCCTGAGAAATCAGCTCTGTAATGGTATTGTCTCTGTCTGCTTTCCAAGGAAGAAACAAAAATGTGTTGCATACAACAGCAAAAACCATAGGAACTTGGGAACTATGCAAACAATACAACTAAAAAGTTTACCCAGACAGCCATATAATAGAAAACAATGAAAACAATGGAAGACTCCAAAATGTATAAGTACAAAATAAATTGATTTAATTAAGCATTTCATCCTGCTACAGCAACAGACTTCCAAAGAATGACATTATAACAATCATACTTCCACACAGAAAAATACATACTAGCAGTTCTCCATGCCAAATTGTCTGTCAGAAAATAAAATAATCATAAAATTATTACTATCTCTGAATTTTTTGTGTGATTTGCAAAGGAAAATGAAGGTGTAACATGGGAAGATCTAAAATTCTGTCTTTCAGCATATCCATTTACAGTGATTCAGACAATTGTGGATTAGTGACTGCCATTTATTTAATTATATTCTATTGTATTTTATCTGCTTTTGTTTACATGGAAACTCTAACTGGGAAAAGCTCCCTTGTTAAGTTAAAGCCTGTAGAGTGAAGCTCTCCCTCTCTCTTTCCAAAATTCCTACCACACCATCCAACAAAAACAGCACCCTATCTCAGCCTGTAAACATAAACGAAACAGACACCTACACCTTCCACAAGTCACTCAGCCACCCATTGTAATCCTCCTCCTAACATTAGTTTCAATGTCTGTCATTTGGCTGCACAAAATATCATGAACAAAAAATGAAGTCCATAGAAGAGTAGAGCCTTCATCATAATCCAGGTATTCTGTCAGTGAAACCTGATCAAACATTTGCATATAATACCTATACGATAAACAGGAAGGCCCACTGGACATATAGTCCTTTTTCAGAGGTGACCCAAGAACAATGTCTGGTTAAGTGACTTGCTCAAAGTCACACAGTTGGCAAATGAGGGCTGAGGGAATCAAACCCTGTACCAGAAGGACTCCAGCTCAAAACCTTAACTTTTGTACCATATGACAGACCTTGTTTGTTAATCTTTATAAATAATTGCTGCAATTCTCTTGCTGACAACATACTTCAGTCAATGCAAACAATAACTCAAGCAATGAACCAAAATGTATACTTATTGCAATAACTACTAGTGATCACCTTAAGTTTTATGGTTCTGCTGTACGCAATGCAAAACTGAACAATGTTGCAGTATACATATATATGTTTACCAGCTATGTTTCAAGTCTTTGAAACAGCTATCCTCAAAACACTAAATCCTATAAAAGGAAAAGTTGTTATAGCTGGCAATTCTAGTGTAAGTGTATCAACACCAAACTGGCAATGGAATAGACAATTTCCTCTCAGCGCACCCCCTTACACAGCAAACTAACATCACAAGCACACCCAGCCTCTCCTCTGATAGCAACATATATCTAGACCTTTTCATAACAAACTTCTCAGGCAGATTTGAAGGCATGCAATACTTAGTTAACAGTCTTAGAGACCATCTTCCCATTCATGCCATACTAACATTCAGCCTCTCACCACCTACTCTGTACTGTAACAGAAAGTACAACAGTCTAACATTTTAAAGAGGACCTAGAAATATCTGACCTTTAACAAGTAGACTGGTATCCACTATACCAGGCTTCCAGCCCTGTATTATACTACAAAATGTTAACAATATACTAGGCAAACACTTTGATTAAAATTTGGTAAAAACTGTAATTTATGTAAACTCACTAAGGACAGAGACAAACATAGTCACCAAATAAATGAATTCAAAATCCACAAGACTAACTCACCTTTCAAAGATCTTAGTAAAAGATGCAAATTTAAAATGAAAGAGATAAAATCAAACTAGATTAAGGTCAGATTATACAACCCAATCTCACGAATAACAACACCAGAAAAAATCTGGACTATTATAGAAGGATATATCTTACCATGAGAATAAAGCTAATATAACTGTCAACTCAACAAATGATCATGTTACACTGCTACAAGACATAATTAATATACCCATTTCTCCCAAACAAAAACTCTATGATCCACCACTCTACCTAAGAAATGTTCCACTGAATTCATACTGTAGCAATATTCACCAGAGAGTACAAACTAACAGTAATACCCATATTTGTCTCTCTCATTCTTTCAGCAATTATTATTCTAGAAAACTGGAAAAACACATCCTGCCTTAAATTTGTCCCCACTCAAAAACCTCCCCCTGGTACCTCAGAGCAGCGCCTATTCATCACATTATTCTACTTCCAAAAGTATCAACAAATATCCATGTGAAAAAAAATCATTGAAAAACAAGATGCTAAGAACAAATCTAACAGAAACTAACAAACTGCTGACATATAACAGCTTTCCCTCATCACATCTATTAGTCTTCATAAGCTTGAACAACCTATGATAAGCACCATCCCAAAAAAAGTACCCAAACTCCCCTATGAAGTACTGCCTGATATCCAGGCTTTGTTTTATCTTTATAAAGATTACTCCTCAGACAGCTGCTAGAGCATCTTAATGAGTATGGTGTTATAACTGACTCCTAAAGTGACATTTTAAATTACATAATATCACAGCAGGGCTAGTTACAAGTGATATGAGCATCAGATCTAGATGATTGTCACTGTTGATGTCACACCCTGAACCCATGTGCAAAAATGTGAAAAAAGGAGCTGTAGATGGTTGAATAACACCATAACGACTCTATATATTATAACAGACTATATCCAGTTATCAATGGCAAAAGGATGGTTAACTTATGTTATCTTAAGTCAAACATTTGAAAGTGTCAATCACATCTTACAATTTCAAAAATTACTTGGGATTTGATCAAAACATTAAAAACGTGTTGAAATGTTAGCTAACAAATAGAAAATAACAGTTTAAATAGGGAAAATCACATCAGTGGAAGACGCCCTCTGATGAGGTGTACTTGAACCTTTACTCTTATCTCTCTTCATCAAAAACAGTAACACAGTTTCCCTCACAATGGTATCATCCATTTTTCAGATGATACTATTGAGCATATCACAGCCCACTGAACTTCTATAACAGAAAACAGATATAAATTAAATTCAGCCCTCTTTCATTAGCTTACAGAATCTTGCTTACAGTAAATGTTAAGAAAACTACCATCACCACATGACCATTTGTGGCTTCATCTATAGGATTTTACTTAAATTATGACAAGTATTTTGGGTACAAGGCATTGTAAAGAAAGAGAAGAACATGGATTAAGTAATTAATTATATTATTGTCGTTAACCAGTACAGATATATAAGGGGTAGATTAAAAATGCAAAAGCTGATATGAAAAGGATTTACTACATAAGGCAAACTACATATTCACATTTGTTAAATCACTAGAATAGAGTGAGCAAACTAGATATACCTTTAAGTCTACTTTGTGAGGAAAACATCTAACTTCCATTTGTTAAAAGTAATAAAAATGTCAAATACAGTGTTTGTTTTTAAGAGAACTGAACAAGAAACTTAAGGCTGATGTTGGGATTTTAGGTGGTTTATGTATTAGGTTACAATAGCTAGTTCATGGAAATGTGCTTTAAGAATGTACTAGCCTGCATCTAGAGCTGTACCTCCAAACTATCAGGTATCTGTCACCCAACAATGAAAAGAAGTAGGCGAAAGCAGGGAGACAGTGTGTTGCTATTTGGTTTAACAGGAGCATTCATTTAAGTGTTATTAATTACTAAGAACGGTATAAAATAAAGGGCATTCAGGCAATAATACAGCTGGAGGCCTAGGAAGCATGATATTTGTATAGTCAGTGGAAACCAACATGAAGGCAAGGTAATACAAAAACTGGAATGAAGTAGCGAGCTTAAAATATAACATGTTCTTTATGTCTAAATACTTTACAAAGCCTGTGGCATGACATATATTGTAAATCTTACTATCATCTTGTACGGTAGGCAAAAGCTTTAGTTACCTGAATGCATAAACAATAAATATAATTTTTTTTCTACAAATTATGAAGCAAACTGCATTACTGAGAATTATATTAGATATACATAAGTGAATGATAACTTGCAAATTATACTTTAAAAACAGAATATTAGCCATTCATAAAAATGATAAGTCATCTGAGCCTCCTGAAATGCTCCACGAGAAAATAACTACATCCACAGGAAAAAAAAACATATTTAGTACACTCATAGATATTATATCTCTGTTTAAATTATTTGACAGTGATAAGATAACTTGTGCAACAATGTATATATTTTAATGGTTTGAGTATTTTACAACTAAACTAACTGGCTTTAAATGCAATGTCAGTAAATTAAAGTTTTTGAATCATTCACCCAACAGTCAAACTTTTGCATTGAATTTCACTACCCACATGTCAGATACCATGGTCATGTGTCACAAGCTCCTTCCCTGCTGGTCAATCAATTTTCTGCTGCACTGGTTCTGCAGCTGTCTTGCTTGCATGCTGAGAGCTGCGGAAAAATAGATCATGTTGAATTTGTTGAGATGTCAATGCTATAAATAATCTAATAAAGAAAACACAGCAAAACATGTGCTATTCATAAGTTCCTAATTTTAATAATTATAAGTGGATATCACCTTGATTCCTTAATCTAATTCATCCTTTCTATGCACAATTTTAATATTTCTAAACAATCGTTTTTAAATAGAGATGATGCATTTTGCATTGCATCCACTATACAGATTTATTTGCCATGTACATTGGCTGATTTCAGTTAAATATGTGATCATTCATGTCAAATTCCAAATAAATGAACATGCTGCAAAGGATCACACCATGATAATCACCTTGAAAAGAAACAGCCACATTATTTTTATTGCCAAATAACCACTGCTTGTACAACATATGCTTCTTTAGTGGGGTTAGCAGGCTTTACCTTTTATCTGCTTTATTTTGCATTTTTTTTCAGATTTATGTTGTATATATTCAGAGCATTCTTTCGCTATTCTAGTAAGTCATTCCATTTGTCTGCAGGAACATATTCAGAATGCCGATACCGGTTTCATTATAAACACACTTCCATTTTATTCATCTATCACCTATTTCCATTTTTCTATTTTAGAACTGAGCTGCACCCTGATGAGCTCATTTGGAGAATTTCACGCCTTTTCATGTGTCACAGGTAGAAGTGTGAGGCACAATTATGATCCAAGTATAGAGCAATGATACTTTCCTAAGGAATTGAAGTAATTGGGATCATGTGGGTGGTGGGTGCTATGGAAGAACAATGAAAAATTTGACAATGCCTCCACAGTCTTGGCATGCATTCTCTTTGCATTCATATTAGGATTAAACTTTTGAAACAGTGGTTAAGACAACACTGCAGCTTACATGGTTAGCCAAACACTGGGATTAATACTGAATATAGAATAGAGACCTGTCATATATCAAGGTCCACTGATAGAGGTAAGTTAGGTAACTGCTACTGGAAAGTTACATTTTAGGATCAAATGTTTTCTGGATTTCTGAATACGCTATTTGTCTTATTTACTGTTTGTTGATCATGTACATGGTTTAACTCAAAATGGACTATTTTTAATTCATGATTCATATCAAAGGCAAAAAATAACAAATAAAATACACAGTTACTAACAAACAAACTAAGCTAAAACATCACAATGGGTAAAACCAATAGGTGGAATTAACTATCGAGATTTCAAAGACTAATGAGAGGTAGAAAGCATTTTAATGATTCTATAAACAGATAAAAAAGGAAACCAAAGCTTGTGAAATATAATTATTTGTAGTAGTAAGGAATAAAGCTAACTTAACACAATTTAGAGGATTTAATTGGATTATGGCTACCTTCATACATGAACAGACATATTTAAAATCCATAGGCACCGCTAGGCCTGACACAAGGATGGAAAGTGTGCAATGAAGGTTTAAATAATTGAGGGGTGGCTACTCAATCACTTTATGGAGCATACTAAGAAGTTGTTTTAAGTGGTATGGGTGAGTGAAAAATGAAGTCTTCTAGACAAGATATGGCTCTTGAGCAACTGAAGTGAAAGGATTCATTACCAGAGGCATGTAAGCAGTAGGTTTTGTCGGTATTCACAGATTTATGGATGCATATGTATTCCAAGACTGCTGAGTCTTAGGACTATTTATACCTCAGTACTCTTCCCCCAGTCTGCTCCTCCTTTCCCCAGGAGGGGCTTAATAGTCAGCTTCACAGTAAGTTTTTGATAACCCTGCCATTCATCTAAGTAATGCTTAAAAGAAGATAATGAATTACATTGCTGTGCAGGAAAAATGTATTCCAGAAGTTAGGGAAGCACTGGGTTATAAATCTGCCCCACCACCATGTCTTATTTATCTGTTGGTGAAGATATAGATCCCTGGTTCTAGTGTTGTTATAACCACTAGACTTATGGAGATAGAGGAGGCCCAGGGCATGGAAAGTGAGACAAAGATCTCCTCTCAAAAGTTATACGACGTTGAATAAAGAGAAGAGCATCCAGCATTTCTTGGTAGCTCAAGGACTTTAGGCCTGTGATTTTTTTTTTTTAGTTAGGAACCTTTGGGATGTTTCTAATTGTTTGATATGTTTAGTGAAATACATCCCAAAGGGGGCATTGTATTCCATAACTGGTCTGATCAATGCTGAGTAAAAAGGAATAATTATCTATATAGACATTAATGATATTGATATTCCTTTGGCGTGGTCAAGAGAGAACAAGTCATCAATCCAAGTTGCAAGCCCTTGACTACATTTTCATTTTGTAATGGTGTGTTTTGTCTGTGCGGTATGATGAGGGGAGTTGTCTACAAAAAATAATGTCACTGCACTTTCTACCATTTACCTTTAGCCCATATTTTGTAGACCACGTGCTTACTAGGTATAGTTCATTTTGGAGGTTTGGATGTCAGTGGGTGACTTAACAACAGCCACTAGTTTATGGTCATCAGCAAACTTTGTCAGCCTGATGTCTTGTGTCTCTGCTTGGAGATCTGAGAAGTAGTGGTCAAAAAGAATTCCCAGCACTAAGCTGTGAGGAACATTGCTGATCACTTTCTTATTTTCTGACAATGTGTCTGCAGTTTGTAGTGCATGGGTTCTGTTTTTCATTTAGTTTACTATCCATCTTACCACATATAAACTGATTTTTAAATTGCTAAATTTTTAGCTTCTGTTTAATGCTATCATGAGGAATGGTATTAAAGACCTTGGCCAGGCCAAGCTATAGCATGTGTACTGCATACTCACTATCAGCAGCCTCCATAACCCTTTTGAAGAAGTCTGACAAATTTTGAAGACAGGATTGGCCCTTACAATGCCAAACTGTTGAGGATCATGAATACTCCTAATACTGTAGTTTATGTGAACAGTTAAATATGGTCCATGACTTTGCCAATAAGGCTTGCTAGACTGACAGGTCTATAGCAACCTGTATCAGTTGTAAGGTTGTAAGGTTGCCATTATAAAGAAGCATCCCACTGCAGTATGACACTCATTAAGGATGCAACCTGTTGCTAAACTTAGATTAAATTATGTGAGTGAGTCTGCAATTGCATGTTTACTTTGTATTAATTAAACAACCAAGTATATTGTCTGGGCCATGGAAAAGTACTTTTGGTCTTGGTTAGCACATTCAGTAAATTAGCTTTACAGATAATATAAGGGATTCAGGTAGTTCGGAGCGTTGCATAGCAGTCTCAGTAGTGCAACTGGACTAAGATTGTTTTCAAGGATATTTGCAAGATCATTTGGTTCAGAAAAGGCTGCAACATTATGAATAAATTCAGAGTTATATAGAGTGTTATTTTTGGATTATTAACATAGCTATAGAAGTGTGTATAATCATGGCTCCCTTTCTGGACCTGACAGTGTTTCCCAGATTTTTGTTAATTCTTTTGATATTTTCTCTTAGAGGAGAGGTTTTGAACTGCTGTATAATTTAAAAAGTCTATTTTTGTTGTTATTCTGGAGATTATTTATGGTCATAGACCACCTGGGTGGTTTATTTTTGAATTTTCCACAATATTTTGTTCTAGTATGAGCTGCTAGCTCTATGCATTTTCTAAATAGGTATAGAATTCCTTATCAAGGCTTGCTGCTGTATCATGATCAGGGATGATGCTGTCGTACATGAATGCTGATACTTCATTGTAGGGTAGGTTGATGTTGACATGTTCGTCCATCCTGAATTAACTGATGTTTGCTGTAATGATTTGGAGGAGTTTAAGGGAGAAAGTCACATGCTTGTGGTCATATTTCACTGGTGAAAGAGATACCTGATGAGTAGTGCAAAAGGCAGCCATATTTGTAATAATCAGTTCAGGAATTCTTTATCCTGCAGTAAGTCTGTTTACTAACTGTTCAAGAGAGTTTTTATTTATAATATCTCAAATGTTTGGTCATATCCTACATTGTACATATAGGTGTCACAGTTTATTGAACAATAGTTAAAGTGACCCAAAATAATGGGGGATTTGCTAATGCAGAATCATTTAAAACATTGAATAATCTTACATGATCATCAGGAGATGAAGAAGGTGCTCTGAAATGCTATTAATGTATAAATAATCCTTTCTGGTATGATCTGAAGTTCTACAATTTCAATTTGTGGTCCGTTAGTAATGTGCTTAGAGGTAATATGCTCCTTGACAAATATGGAGTCTCCACCACATATTCCACTGGATCTCAAGCCATAAAAATTAGAAACCTCAGGTGTGGAGTGGACAGATATGGAGAACCCAACACAGTTGTTATTGCATCTCAAGCCATGACAAGTACAAACCACAGGCATGGAGAGAGTACATTCTTATTTGTAATACTCCTGCTCCCACCCTTCCTAACCTTCTCCCTCCTCTTCCACATACTTCAACCTTCTCTCTCAAACCTCTGCCTAACACTAGCCACCCTGTTTTCCTCCATCTTTCTCTTATAATTGCCTTCTCCCTTTTACACTTTAAATAGTATAGGCATTTGTTTTCCCACACAAAACAGGATGCTTTTTATCTCATGAGGGTTCAAAATCTATAATTATCGCACACTACACAAATGCTATCACTACTTCTATCTCTGTATCAATAGATGTCTGTTAATTTTTATCTTGTAAAAATGTTGTTAATAACTTCTGCTGATTTTGGGTGTTGCAATATCTTGTATCAATGTTTGTACTAATTTTGTATTAATTCTTGCTGGTCTTTGTTTTGTATGTATGTATATGGAGCTTTTCTCCATTGAAAACAGGCTCATCTCGGCTCAATGGACTTTCCTGATTAACAAACTACAAATAAATATATGTGAGAGATAATGTAACTCAAGTTTTAGCAGTCTGAGTGGAAGATCTTTACAGTTTGATCTTTTAGTACAGATTAGAATAAATAGATGAAATGAGACTGGGAAAAACTTCAAAAGATGAGTCTGTACTAAAGGCAGGTGACTCAATACCAGCAAGTATAAATGGGGCACACTAGCTGGTTAGGTAGACCATATTCAGGATCTGTGGAATACAGTTTGAAGGTTAAAGTACTTAAATTGCTTAAATGGGCAACTTCAAAAAATGCTTACTATCATGGTTAATGACAACAGCCAATAACAGATGAGAGAGAGAGAAAAGTGTATGATCAAATTAACATAAAGGGCTGACAACAGAGGCACTGGTTTAAAAATCGAGCAAAAAAAAAAAAAAACAGGGTTGAAGGTCAGAGATTTCAGTCACTTAGCTCTACTGTAGAATAGCTTGAAGTGGCGTAAACTAAAGGTACAGGCCTGGCACTCACATCTGCACAGGAAGCAGTCACAACTCATGCAACCTCGCCAAGCCACAATCCTCCACAAAAGAAAACCAGGATTTAATTCCAAAAGATGGATTACTCACATGGTAAAAAAATGCAGCTGTTTATTGGAATTACTGAATACAGGCTTTACTAGCTTTAAAAACAGTTCACATAGAAGTTACAAAAGATGCATTAAAACAACTAAAACAGATTTAGCTGTAACTTAAAACAGAAAACAAGAAGGGATTCAGCTAAAACAGATACTGACTGTTAAAATGAAGATAAAAACAGACACGGAGAAGAAATGAGCCACTGGACTTAAGAATAAAACAAAAACAGGATAGCAGTGTCAGAGTTATCAGCCACTTAGATGTGTTGTTGAATGCCTTGAACTGGCAGAAAATAAAATTGCATGCCTTACAATACCACCTGGGCATCTAAAAAGAAAATAACAATCACATTACAGTCACATCCTGACCAACAAGTAGTCAGAACTTCAACTAAAATTAGACTGGTCTCAGTCCTACCACAAAAGAGAAATATGATTTCATTTCAAAAGTTTGACTAGATAATTAGTAAAAACAGTGCAACTATTTATTGGAAATACAGAATTCAAGCTTAAAGTATGTTGCTCAGTCAAATCTTGTTTAGCATTATAAAATGGTAAAACATTATGGTTGATATCCCATTCAGTTAAATAGAATGGGGACTACATATTTCTGTACTATTATTACTGGTGTTTGAATTTTGCTAATAAAATCATGCACTAAATTATGAATAGTTTATATTAGTCTATCAATTTAAATTTTTGTGAGAAATGTTTTAATGTTTAAAATGTACTCTTTTTTTTTTTTTTTTTTTTTTTATTGGTGAGAAATGCTGCAAATGCAGTTGGGGAGTGAGCACTGACTCCCAAGCAGATTCCCCTTACTTAGATTTCTTAGATATTAGCATATTTAAGTAATGGAGAAGTGAGAAGGGATCACAGTGCTTCAATCTCGCCAATTTTTTTTTTGTTTTTGTTTGGATTTCAGTTATATTGTGTGTTTCCTGCCTTCAAAGGTAGTTACTATCCATGCAGTCCAGAAAAACATCAAGGAGCCTATCCCAAATTCCCAGTAACTCCAGAGCACTGTATGGTTAAGGGACTTTCTCAGAGTCAGACAGTAGGCAAATAGAAGCAAACAGAGGCTGATAGAATTTAACTCCCAGCTACAGGAACTATCTCTTTGATACTTCATAGTTTTAAACTGCTGTGTTAGGTGCCAGGTGGATTTTGGGGTTTGTGACTAGTGATATTGATTTTAATTGTGTTATAGTATCACAAACTGGGGTTTGCCCATAATGCAAGCCTTGTTGACAGTAAAAGACAATAATTGCAAAAGGTTAGCTTAGAGACTAGCATGCAAATATCTGCGGTGCCTCTCTCGTGGCTAGGTAACTATCCAACCTGATTCAAAAGGTTGCAATGATGCCCCATCTTTGGATTAGGAAAACTTATATATGGACCTCACTAAGCAGAATGCCATCCATCTTATATTTATTAATGAGCAAGTACAGCAGAGGGGTAGGCTACTGTCTAATACATGCACTTTCATTTCTGCAGATTGTTTTATCAGCATATAATGCTGCATATGTACATAAGCTCTTTATAAGAACATACTTGCACACACATCCCCCCACCATTTATTTTATTTATTTATCATTTGTTAAGCAGGTTAACACTGCTAGGCCAGTGTTTTATTTATAGGGAGGATCCAAGATGGTATCCATAATTTATTGGGAAAATTTTGCCATGGAACCAGAGGAGTTTCCTCCCACTCTCTCTTACATCCATGTGAGCTATCA
The DNA here is from genome assembly GCF_019279795.1 of Protopterus annectens. Lineage (NCBI taxonomy): Eukaryota > Metazoa > Chordata > Ceratodontiformes > Protopteridae > Protopterus > Protopterus annectens. Next base: position 778,253,447 of record NC_056732.1, read on the forward strand.
CAAACAATGTCAGATGGGGCCAAAACCTCATCCAAAGGATGGCACACTCAGGGCCATCTTGTCCTGTCCATTGTTTACCCTTTAATGTAATTTTAATTCTATCACATCAAATCTCTTTCACCCTCATTTCTGCTTTCATTGAAATCCTAATTTCCCTATATTATATGTCTCACTTTAGTAAGCTCTTTTACCCCCTCAGTCTCTATCCCTTCCATTTTAAATTCCTATCAGGTGTTTCCATCAGTCTGGGCCTTAGTTCTGCATGTTCATTGTCTGACAGGCACCTTTTCCCTTGTCATAACCTCCCTTCTCTGCAATATTCTCTATCTGTCAAACAATCCATTTTACTAACCTGCTTCTTATCATACACTGTTTCACCTCCCCCACCCTCCTCTACAGACCTCAACCAAACTGTCATACACTGTTTCACCTTCCCCACCCCCCTACAAACCTCAACCAAACTGTCATACACTTTTTCACCTTCCCCCATCCTCCCCTACAAACCTCAACCAAACTGTCATGCACTGTTTCACCTTCCCCCACCCTCCCCTACAAACCTCAACCAAACTGTCATACACTGTTTCACCTTCCCCCACCCTCCCCTACAAACCTCAACCAAACTGTCATACACTGTTTCACCTTCCCCCACCCTCCCCTACAAGCCTCAACCAAACTGTCATACACTGTTTCACCTTCCCCCACCCTCCCCTGCAAACCTCAACCAAACTGTCATACACTGTTTCACCTCACTGTTTCACCTTCCCCCACCCTCCCCTACAAACCAACCAAACTATTTCTCTCTACATAAAACGTCTAATCTCGTTCTGCTTAGTTTGTGAAACTCTAATGACAACACTTCCTATCATTTCAAGAATTTAATAATAAATTAAAATATCATTTCAAGAGTTTAATAGCACATTAAAATGTTGCTAGCTGTTACAGTATCCCTAATCTCTTTAGTTTTATAAATTTTTGTAAAGCAATCCAAATGTCATCTTCCCTCATCCACATTCAGACTAGAGAAAGAACTCATTGCCATCACCCTTCCCCATATTATACCTAACAACCAAGCTCCCTGCCTCACATTTGAAACTGTATTTGTGCCATCTCAGCATTTCCTCTACTAGAATCACTGCTCCCCTCATTTTTGACCCCTTAAATACATCTACTCATACCACTGCGTGCCTCATAATGCCTCACCTCCTCACATCTCCAATAGATAATCTGGTTTCTTGCAACAAAACTGCTCCTGTCCTGCTCACGTCAATCTCCTTTTCTCCCTAGCATTTTGATTTAATTATTAATATCTCTGCTGCATTCACTGTTATATAACACACATTACCCCTACTCTTCATCCATTTTAAATTCCTTATTCTTGTTTACATCACCACGAGCTATCGCAACATTGGACATTGACCTCTCTGTCCCTTAGGTAATCCTAAAAGGGGTGTCAAAACTTCTTTCCTTGGATATCTGGTGATGGCAGCATTGGAAGAGTCCATGCTAAACCTTACCTCTGCCTCTCTGTTAAGTGGGTACCCTACACTTTCCTCTGAAAGAGCAACACACTTTTCATGTATATACTTTGCTCTTCTACATTTCCATACTGAGATGCCTCAGATTCCATGCATTCTTCCTTCCCTTCTAGCTACCCTCCTATTTTCCTTGTGGGTTTCTCAATCTCTACCCATTTCTTGTCATTATCTCTCCACCTATGGATTCCATATATAGCTACGCATCGTTATTGTCTTACCTTCATATACTTCCCCATTAGCTTAATTACTATTGAATCTTCACCCGATGGTATTTACATCCTTTACACAATACCCCAGTCTACCATTCTTTTCCCAAACTCCAAGATTTCTAGAATGCCTTTAAATTACATCTCTTAACTTCTTCCCCTCATTTCACTGTCTGCATACTGAAAAATTTGCAATGCCAAGGAACTGCTGAAGGCACACTGTCTCCCTATATTGTCCATTTACAAGTACAGTAGCCCCCCCCCCGACAGCCAGTAGTTTTGACATTGTCGTTCTACAGTGAATCAAAGCATACATTTGATCCACACAATTACCATATAATATTTTCAAATAAAATGTTCTTATCATTTGTTGTATCACATCATGGCGACTAATCATAATAACACACACTTAATATTTATCCCTCTCATTACTAATGTAAAAAAAAGCTAATCCCAAAACATCCGGTACTGTATGTGCAACAAATTTGGAGTCCATCTTCATACATCCACTATACCACTTTCTATATCATTATTTCTTCCCTTTGTTTCTTTAGTCAATGTACCTGCAGTATAAATGGTAACAGACAAAGAAAAGAAAGAAAAGAAATTCATTTCTGGAACCAACATGTTAACCTGTATGCATTTTCTCAAACTATATCTTCCACATTCCTACAACATGCTTTATATTGTGATAAATTTCTGCAAATATATACATATACATATATGTGTATATATATATATATATATATATATATATATATATATATATATATATATATATATGGATCTATGTTGATCCATCAAAATTACGTTTCATCGAAACGTAAACCATCAAACTCACTTTCGCAAAAGTGCACTTTGTCGAAAATGCACTTTCACGAAACACAAAATAACAAAAAAAAATAAAACAATCACAAAAAAAATTAAAAAATACAAAACAAAACAGTAAATCACATTTATTCCTCCAAGTATGTTTTTGTGTGTTTATGTGTTTAGTTTGCTGTCGTGGTAGGTCTATGTGAGACTGGAACTGTAGTGAGTGTGGTTTCCTTCTCCTCCTGACTGGTTACGCCAGTACTGAGTTGAGAGAGCTTAGCCTCCAGTTTGGCTATATGGTTACGTCTCTCACATGTGTTGGAATTTGTTGGGAGGAGGAGAGGGTTGTCTGTGCACATGAGGCAGTTATAACATTGCCTCAAGATTCCCAGATTCACCAGCTGGACCGGAGAGGAGATTGACAACTGACCTTTGGACATGCTAGAATAGTATTGGGAATTCCTTTATAATTGAAAAAAATGGCCAATAGGGAAAAAAGTACTCAAGGGGAGTTTGTGATGGTGTAGTGCTTTTAATTTTTTAGTGTTGACTTATATAATTGCTTTAGTGAGCAAGTGCCAGGCTTTAGAGTGGGAATAAGGTGTTTATTATGAGAACTAGATCAGTTCTAAGGGAAAAAGTGAAGAGCAGACTTTGTGGAGCCGAAAATGGTTTAAACCCAATTAAGTGGCGCTGCCCGATGCTGCGCTATGCGCAAAATCACGCAAAGCCGCGTTAAAGCGAGTTTTATACAGGGGGACTTGAAAGAGCTAGAAATTGGCCCAAAATGGCCAATAGACTACCAGATTCTTGTGCTGGGAACACTACTCCAGGGATAGATAGGCGGCTCCAAGATCCTCACTGCCACTGGTGAACAAAGAAGCCTCCCTTTATCCAAGAAAGAAAATGGACAACACAGGGACTTTCCAAAAGTCCAGAATACAGCAAAGCCTGTATTTGGACTACTCTAGGTCAGGAAAGATGGGAAACAAGGATATTTTTTTTTTTCTTTTTTGCAACAAACAGCAGAAAAATGCAATAAATATGTAACACAGGCTAGCTCACTTGAGTGTATATATTGGCATTCCTTCCATGTATAACTTTCGATTTCATGGCATTTACATATCTTTATTAGAAAAGCTAATCCTCATACAGCATCGTTAGCTTTCCTACTTTCAAACACAGAGTTATCAATATACATCCCCTCAAAATAAAGCACAATGCTATGAAATGAAGCAATACAATGCATATATCATTTGTAAGTAATTTGCAGCTCATTGTTTATTAATTTGTTTATTTATTACCCTCCATGTGCTAATTGAATTCAGTTTGTCTTCATGATCTTACAGTCACTCCAACCATCTCATAAAAAGGTATGTCATAAGTGTAATACCATTATAGGGAACTGTCTTCTGCATCTTCATACTACTGACAGAGGATACACCCTTGACAGTAAAATGAAAAACCATAAGGAAAAGCTGATTAAAGTTTCCACAAATGACAATCAAAGGTTCAAAGGTGTTTACTAGCCTAATGATCACATGGGCCTTTTTAAGCCTAGCCATACATTCCAAATCTCTGACAAGTTCACCTACACTTGGTCAGTGCATGCAGGGACTTTGGATTTGAAATTTTTTCAAGCAGTGGATCTGGGAAATATAAAAGTTTATAGGCTGCCTGTGTCTATTAGAGACATATGTGCAGAACCGGGAATGAGTTTAGTGTTTCCCATCCAAATGTCCAAGCTACACTTAAATTGCATTAGGGAGGAACTCTGCTTCGCATGGATGGGGAGCCTGTTACAGAGAAGGAGTTGTCCTGTGATATATACTTGTCTTTCCAACAGGTCCTATTTATATATCACAGGCAAGGCTTAAGTCTTTAGAATGGGTAATTCTGATGCTGTTTGTTTTGTGGATATACAGGAGGCCCATCAGGGTGGGGTCCGAAAATGCCTTGCACACCAGGCATAACTCTCCACTCAACAGTCTGTACCCCTCAACAGCCTGCAGGAAATAGAGTACAAATATAGGGACTTGAGGTGGTCTGCATAGGACATGTTACTTATGCCATGTATTCTTTTAGTAAGGAACCTCTGGGATGTTCCAGTTGTTGAATGTGCCTGATAAGGTACATACCAAAGGGGGCATTGTACCCAATGATTTGTCTGATGAATGCCATATATAGTGGAACAATAACTTCCTTGGACCTAGATCTCATACATTTGTTTATAAGTTGCACAACATAGAATGATTTCTTCCCTACTGTAGACACACAATAGTCAAAGGCAAGATTACTGTCTATGTGTTCCCCCAAGTCCTTGACTACTGGAAATTCTCTTCTGGAACCAATATCTTAACCTGTATGCATTTCCTAAAAATATAGCCCACACTTTCCTACAATTTGCTTTAGTTGGTTATATATTTCTGCAAATATGATGTTTACGTGGGAAAGCTGATTTGTTGCCTTGCAAAACCGAACTCATATGACAGCTCTATCTTTAATGTATGTGGTATCTTTTCACTCCTAGCACCTTTAATATCTTCTGCTCCTTCACAGCTTTCTCTTCCTGCCTACTTCCTTTACCTAAAGATACCACAGTTCCTCTAAGATAACATCACAAGTTATCTTCTGAATCTCCTCAGTGCTCCTATTTAAAGGAGATAAATCTCTTGGACTGTCATTTTCTGTTGTGCATTTACTGGCTGAAACTACTGTAACTGTCCATGGATCTGTGTTACCCTTTTCACTAAAAACATATATAGAACCACTTTGCAATCTCCATGTGTCTTACACATTTTAGTGCTTGCTGACCTCTCCTTCCTCATTCTTTTCATATTACTTCTAAATAAACATTAACAGCCATCTAACCCTTACAAAATCTTAGCGCTTTCTCTTGAAATTTGAATATCTGATGCTGGCCTACCAACCACACTGAAAATACTACCAGGAAAAGGCAGACACCAAAGGATACTGTCTTTCTTTATGCTCAAGATCCAGCTTCACCATTCTTTGATGCAGAAGCATGGTGAGATTTTCTGCACCTTCAGCTTGTAGTGTGCCAACAGAAGCGGCCTTAGGTCAACTGGTGCCCTAGGCAAAAGGGGTCCATGGCTCCCCCTCCCACACCACCCGGTGCCCCCATCCTGGTCTACCTACATCAAATAAATACTGGAAAAGTGCCCCTGCTAGAGTGACACCCTAGGCGGCCACCTAGTTGGCCTATGCCTAAGGCTGGATATGTGTGCCAGTCAAAGTCCCTTAAATGTGCTTGAGTTTTTCTTTGTGTATTCATGTTTTTTTTTTTTCCTACTAATTAGGACAGTTCCATTAAATGACATTGCTGCAGTAACATTGTTAACTAATGCCAAGGCTGTGCAACATAAAAGCAAATTATATTAGATAAAGAGAGATATTAACAAAGATCCCTTCATGTGCATTGGGAACCTGTCACCCACTTCATTTTAGTTGCTGTTTTTAATGCATTCTATAACATATTTCAATCAATTTTAAGTTGGTACATATTGCTAACTTTCCACTGTTTTATCTGATCTTTCTTGACAGAGCATAAACCTCCTAGCTCTACTTTTGAGCACTTTGTGAACTCTTACCAGATCCCTATCTGCCTCTTGTGTAAGCAGAATTACCACAGAATGTGATTAGATTACTTTGGATCAGTATTTACCTTATCAACACTGTTGACCCTGCTTATTTAAATGTCAGTGTATTCTGGCAGAATGAAAATTAATTCCATTTGCTCTGAGAATTGACAAATATCCCTACCCAGTACTCCATCCAATAAAACTCATCCAGTACAGATTTTAACTCTGGCTTGAGTGTCTAACTTATCCTGTATTATGAATTAAAATTATTCACCTCCTGCCTCAGTTTACATATTCCCTTCATTGCAGCTTGCCATTATAGTTCTGCAAGGATGCTTTCTAGATTTCTCACCTCTTGCAACAAGTTGTCTTGTACCATACACACTTGAAACCGTTTACCAGCCTTGCTAGCTATCAGAAGAGAAAGGTCATGAAATTTGGCCAAAGCCTTATCATTTCTATGTTTCTTTAGCATTCTACAATTACTAATCTTCTATTGACGACAGAATTTTTTTCATTTTCTGGGCAGTTCCATCACTGTATCCACATGAACCAACTTGCAGAGCAAAACACTCAACTTGCTCTGTTGAGGTGACCAGTGTGCATCTCTATAAACTGACCAGCAATGAAAATGTACTTATCAAGAGGTTGCTTAATTAGTGAAAAGGAACAGAAGGACACACCGTGCTTCACTCATGAACATGCACCGAGGATATCTAAGCACCTCCACTTCAGATAGCTGCGTATCTGTCACCTATACAAATCAATCCACTCTCTCGCAGAAAAAAAAAACTGACCTCAGATTTGCAGCTATTGATTCTCATCCGTTTTGCTTCCCACTCAAAAGTGAAATGCATTATTGGTTCTTGCCAGCAGCTAAGTTACTTCAGGCGAAGAGGACAGCAAAGGGGAAACTTCTCTATCCTTAGACTGAATACATTCTAAACCTCACCATGCAATGATATTCCGCCTATGAAAGTTGCAATCAGGTGGGGAGAGAAGCACCCTGTTAATGGAAACCTATGACCACCTTAAATGTATTCAACACAATGCCAAGAACAGAAACATAACTGTTACTCCTTAAATACATGACATTTTTGGAAACAGATGTCACTACTCCTGTCAGCTAGTTCAGAGGTATTATGTTAACCTTCCACAGAGCATTGAAAAGGTAAATTATCTATGGCACCATAACAATATTTTATGCCTTCAGAATTTCCATTCAGATATTATCAATTATTGCAGACTTGTCATTATGGTGGTGTTTAATCATAACAGTATCCTGATCAACAAAAACTGATCAAATATCAGCATTTGTTCTGACAATGCCTCCCCAGAAGGCTGCATTCCTGATTGTATATCAATTATGTTCCCTTCACCTCCTGGTAACATCACAGTTAAAAAACAAAGTGTCCATCGTTGTGGAATTAAACAACATGAATTGCGAAGTAGGTTTTAGGGCACAGTGTGGAAGGAAAATCAGAAGTATGATGCAATTGCATAATGCTGTGTATTCAACTATGGGAAAAAACATGTCTGGTAAACAGTGTCAGAAAGAAGAAGGCAAAGGCAGCAAATAGGTCAATAGAAAAAAAAAGCAGCCATGAAGAAAAATTAGTGCTGAAGGCCTACGATTAAAACATAAGTCAGAATGATTGAAAGTCAATCAACTATAAGTAACAGTACTACGAAGAAAATATATTTTTGTATGGCTAGGGAATAAAGGGGAAGAATATGTGAAATGGCACTGACAGAATGACAGAGAACATCATTACTAATGTGGACAATAAGGAAAGAAAGGACTTGAAAAAGTAATGGGATATAAAATCAGAAGTCTAGAAAATTAAAGCAGCAATCAAACAAAATATGTTACCAGAAAAGAAGGCGGGAAAATTGAGGTTTGTACTGTGGATTGTTGGATGAACAGCACACACCGGGACAAGGCTTTGTATCAATGGATGTTTATCAGGGCCAGACAGATGAACTCAATGACTCTCAATTGTGACATGTTTCAGACTTACAAATGCCAAGACTGGTGAAGCTTAGTGGAAGGGAGTTTCCTCCTTACCACTAAGTGATTAAGAGACTCGGTAACCTCAGAATTAATATGTATAGATTTGTGGGAGTGTGGGGGATACTGTCCCCAAGACGGATGGTGTGGTAAGATCTACAGACCACAAATAACTTCTTGTATGTGTCTTTTTTAATAAGTAGCTTGAGCTGTTAACATTTCTGTTTCTATAAGAAACTATTACTGCATTGTTGTATAGACAGGAATCTGCAATGATTCCTGAACATATGCAAAAGAAATAGGCTCATGAATTAATGGTATGAAAACAGGCAAATCAGGACAGACGCATATGAAGCAGAGCATTAAGCGAGGACAAGATGGAAAGAATTTTAATGACGATTTTAACAACTGTATAAGGGGAAAAGAACTATGTCACAGACAGCAAAGAAAGCAAAGGTGATTAGATTGTCAAAACGGATGGAGTCGAAGGACCAACAAAATTATAGGCAACCTTGCATATAGCTATACATACAAAAATTAGGGCAAATGTGTCAAAATGAGAAATTGTGTTATCAGCATTACTATATGAAGGGAAGCAGGTTTGTCAAAAGGAATAACTCAGTGGATAATTATAGACCTTGTAATTATTTCTAGATAGATCTGAGATTTAAAGGGTTAAAAAAGAAAGGGAATAGTTGGCTTCCTATAGTAAAAGCCTTAGATTTTTTTTAAAATAACTATTTTTGAACATGGTATACAACAATGTATTCAAAGGTAACTTCATGGGGATGGGTAACATTAATCTATCATGACCTGTAGCCGAGATTAGTGGTGAAGAGGGTCCTGATGAAAGAAATCAGCACTGAAACTGAGACAGGAGTTGGTACTAAGTTTCGCATGAGCTTTCTGTACTAGCCAAGGAGGTCAAAAGCAGAGAAAAGGCTATGGGCTAGACTAGAAAAAAAAAGAAAAAAAACAATGTCAGTTCAAAGTACCGGTTGTACTGTTTGCATGTGAGTACATGCTTATGACACATGAAATATAAGACTGTGACACTAGAAGAATTATTTAAGAATTTAGTAGAAAATTATGAGTTTTGAAAGAATGTGCACACATAAGTGGAAATAAATATAAAGAGAGATAAATCAACATTAATGTGCTCACACAAGTTGGAAGGAAGTGACACTTTAAGGGAAGGAATGCAGTGCAATGCATATTTTGAAATATATCTCCTTGCTTTTAATAATCTGTGGTGTATAAAAGGGACCAGTGGAAAAGTGGGGTGTTCCTGTATACTACATAAAGAACAAATAAAGAGCAGAGGAAGTGAAAAATAAATATGAAGAAGGGGAACTTTAGGATCATGTCAGATAATTAAAAGTGTCAGATCAATACGCTAGAAAAATTAAAAAGAAAATTGCAGTTACTAAAGAGCTATAGATAATAAAAAGTTGAAAATGTGGGGGGATGTTCAAAAGGGAATATCAGAGGAAAATATGTTCTTTGAAAATGTTGGAAAGGGACTTATAGCTGTTAGGTTTAAAAATCAATTATCGTGGAGCAATCGAATGTATACAGAAGGCATCAAACTGAGGATTACATAATTTAGCTTGGTGGAATTTCATAGCCTTAGTCTTCTGTGCTTTGTGATAAACTGCTGGAAGTAAAGCTACATTGGAATAGATAACCCACTACAGATATCATGACTTTCAGTTATGGCTGAAAAAAATTTCACATTAGATTTGGAATTGTATAGTACTGAACAAAAATCCTGCTGATGTTTTATGTTTTTAATGCTTAACTAAAGAACTTCAGTATTTACTGTGGTCAAAATTAAATTCCATTTATTTCTAGTGTTTGATAATTTCATTATGCAGCTACAGATCTGCATTTAAATAACTCAAACATATAAGATGGAAAGATGCTGAGGAATACAAAGATTAAGCAAGAAAAGTGTAAGATTTTTTAAAATGGAGGGAAAGATGTAATAGAAAGAAAGAGGAGCACCACAATAAGCAAACAGAAAAGAAACACGTAAGACTAAATAAACCTGCTTTTGGGTGAGCTGGAGGGGTTGAGATAAAAATATCTATCTATCTATCTATATATATATATATATATATATATATATATATATATATATATATATATATATAGATATATATATATATATATATATATATATATGTGTGTGTGTATATATGTTGTTGTTGTGTCTTTCGACTTTTCCCGGTTAGGGGGCGCCACAGCAGAACTCCAGTCTGCTAATGATTGGCAGTAGATTTTTACATGCCGAGTTGCCAGCCCTGATGCACAACCTTCAATGAAGGTACGCCCATTCACGCATGTCTCCACACAGAAGATGCTCTAGCTGAAAATCGAACAGGGCAACGTCTTACTGTGAGGTGACAACGCAACTGCAGCAGCACCACCGCAGTTTTATATATATATATATATATATGTGTGTGTGTGTGTGTGTGTGTGTGTGTGTGTGTGTGTGTGTGTGTGTGTGTGTGTGTGTGTGTGTGTGTGTGTGTGTGTGTATATATATATATATATATATATACACACACACACACACACACACACACACACACACACACACACACACACACACACACACACACACATATATACACATATATATATATATATATATATATATATATATATATATATATATATATATATATATATATATATATGTATGTATATATACGGGTTCACTACTAAATCTCAAATTATGGAATCTCGAGACTCTGAAGCCTGAAGACCAGAAAGTCCATAATATCGAAATTAAAAAAAAAAACATTTTTTAAGGCATATGCAGGGGGGCAAGCCCCCCTGCACCCCCCACACCCCCTGCAACTTAAATATACCAACTCCGAGATTGCACCACAGTGGAGTGAACGGCAAAATAGTGGCATGCAGACTGGAACGGAAATTTTGCCATTCATTCCACTGTAGTGCGATCTTGGAGTTGGTATATTTAAGTGCAGGGGATGTGGGGGGATGCAGGGGGGCTTGCCCCCCTGCATTTACCTTCTAAATGTTTTTTTTCTTTTTATTTATTTCTTTTTTTTTAATTTTGATATTACAGAATCTCGAGGTTCTGGTCTTCGGGCTTCAGAGTCTCGAGATTCTATAATTCGAGATTTAGTAGTGAGCCCATATATACATATATATGGCATCTGAACTACTAAACTTTGGAAATATAGCCTGTGAGCAAATAATTTGAATGGTGGATTAATTTGACCAGGAGAGGTTACATAAAAAATAACAATAATTTATAATAAGTTTAGAGTACCATCGCATGGCAGAAGATGTTGTCTCTGCATTTTGTGATGTCCTGTTGTATTAGGCTAAGTTCAGCACATCGACAACTCAGAATAGCCTAAATGTAGGATATTATAAAGCTTAAAATCAACAACTAAAATTAACAAATGTTTCTATTTTTGAAGTTATATTTTTCTGTGTGGAATGGTGCACTGTTAAGCTTCCAAAATGCCTACAGGTGTGTGTGCAGTGGAAGTTTGAGCATTTATGTTCTGAGATGCATTAGTTTCTCATCCCAGATTGGTTATTTCCATTACATACACTGCTTGCTGGGATAGGCTGTGGTGCTACCACAGTCCTGGATAGGATAAGCAGGGTATCAGAGAATGTATAAGAATGGGAAAGAATGTCTGAATGAATACAGAAATACTATGTTAAGAGAGGTTGAAAGAAATTTGCCTTTAATTCTTATGACAATACTAGTCCAATGAGCAGACTTAAGGATTTGTATTGCTTTGGATATAATAATTTCTAGGTGCTCTGGAAAAGAAGATAGGATGCATTCCATTTCTGAGCATTTCCCAACTTTTTCCAACATTTTAATGAGAAAGGAGATAATGTTGATATGTCATCTGGATATCTAGAACAGCTATACAAGTGCAAATTCAATATTCAGTCTTTTGGCATAGAAAAATATAAGACATTCAGGGAAGGAGTTTAACAAGAAGCCTGCCAAATGTCTCCATTGTTTTACTATTTTGTGCAATAAGAGTTAAGCTTTGAGCATGTAATCAGGAGATAGTTGAAACCAGCACTGCTTAGTTTATATCACCAGCATCACTTCTGCATTACTAACTTAGCAGTTAGCTGGACAGCTGTTGTAACATATAACAATTTTAATTAGGATTTATACTCAGCTGTATATAGGCAGTAAGCTCACGTAGGTCAAAAGGTATTTTTACAAGCAAAATCAAGCATTACTGAATTTCTGTTGCATTTCATACCATTTCTTTATTCCCTTAATAAAAGTAATGTTACTCTTCACTGAGCTTAGTGCAGAAGTCATTGAATTATTTGGTGACACTGAAAACATGTTTTCTGCTCCAGTTTTGTAACAGGCTGGCATCTTTAGAATTAGCACAAAACATCTGATAGAATTTTGTAGCATCCCCCTTGACTGAATCTCATACAATATATTTAAAATCCATTTACTCACAGTGATTATATTTGCTTTTAATTTTATGAATAACAGAATCAGCTGACATATGATTACATCCAAATGTCTTCCACTGATGTGTCATGCTTATAATTCGGTAAATGATACAAGGCAAAACTTTTCAGAAATGATCAAGTTAAGCTGATCATTCTTAATGTTTGGTCTCCCAATGCACCCTCTTGTAAGATAAGGCATCCTTAAATTCATCTATCAATTCAAAGGTATGGCTGATCCCAGAAAAAAATCCTCATCTCTAAGTCCACTTAATCTAAGGATAGTCTTTTAAGTCTGAACTATTGTACAAGGTACTCAAAACAGATTACGTGTATTCTTCAAAGACATTTAATGACTCTTAGTTAGCAAAAATTTACCAATGTATAATGTTGTACTATAGCTAAAAAGGCAGTAAATTGCAGACTCCAGAACCAAGAGTAATTTTTTTTCACTTGAAGTTTGGCTATAATGCCTTCCACACATTTAGATCAACTACCACACAAGAAGGGACAAGAGGTGGAGCTGTATCACTCTACATAAAAGGTAAACACACCTCAAGATTGGTGAAATAATATGATATTCTTGAGCTACTCCAAGTCCAACTAACCCTAGGTGAAGTCCCATACCCCAGTCTTGCTAGTTATAGGTCCCGTCTATGACCCAGGTTAACCATGCCTTGTACTTGAATGTACTGTAATCACCATTCAGCCCAACACCATATTCATGGGGGATTTCAGCTATCCCCCCACAAACTGGAATGCATACACAACCACTAACATGCTGGCTCAATGATTATGGGATTTTTTCAGTTCAAACACCATGGAGCAGCTAGTCTCCATGCCTATTAGAGTACAGGTATCTTTTATCAGCTGCTAACAAATATGAAAGAGTGTTGTAGCACCCCTAGTGCAATATCCTTTCTGGTCAGATCAAACCACAAAGCAATCACCCTTGAAATAAATATAAAGCCTGAACCTCCATCAAACCATAGAAATTTTAAGAAGTTTTACATGGAGAACTGTCTTCTATTAAGTGATGACATAGCTACATTCTAAGTCCCCCAAATTCAGAGAAACTGTGGCCTATGCAGAGGTGTTTACTGAAATCGTGCACAAAAGCATAAAAATAACCATATAGAAATACCAGTACCAAACCAAAATAAACTTAGGACAAACTCCATAAACAAGACCTCATTGGTGGACCCCCAGTATAATGAGGTTGTTCAAGAAAAGAAACAAAATGCTGTGCAAAAAATAGGAAGGACTATGCACAACAGTCAAAAAACCTACTCATCAGTCTTAGCAAGCAATTCAAGGGACTAATCAAGTTCTGCATAGTCAACTTTGAGGCAAGAATACCTTCTCAGGCAATGGATAACCATATGGCATTTTCAGTTGTATATGGATAAACTGGAACAGCTGTCAGCTTTTCAACAGTCAACTCAAGCCTCACATTTATCTCAGCTTTCTACCTATAACATCCCTGGCTCTTCGTTGGAAGTTAATAATGGCTTCAACACCAAGGCAGGTAACCAGCTGTCACAACTCCTTGATGGAAAACCTGATTCGAGCAGGAAAACAAGTACTGTGCGTGCTAGTCAACCTCAGCTTATTAATTTCAAAGATTTTTTTAAAAGGTTCAACTACTTTTAGTAATGAACCTAATATTATCAGTCAGAATGTTTGTGACAAATTATCAGAATTTGACCGCTGCCTTTTAAAAATGAAAAAATTACAGATGGACTCAGATTATTTCACAGAGTGCACTAAAAGGAAAATTGTGCCGAAGGGCTTACGGTTATGGCTCTACCCCTTCTGCAGTGTGTTGTGAATTTCTTGGTGAATTTTAGACAATCTGTTTCTGGTGGAACTTTCTGTGCTTGTCTTTTGGATTTTTGGAGTTTTTTGTTTCGTTTGGGTTATTGGTCGTTTTACCTGTTAGCACGGATTCTTCTCCACCAGCGACACAATCATCCTTGGAGAAATCGTTGGGTGAATTGACAATGTTAATACAGCAGCTTAACCAAAGAATGGATAAACTGGAACACCTGTCAGCTTTTCAACAGTCACCTCAAGCCTCACATTTATCTCAGCTTTCTACCTATAACATCCCTGGCTCTTTGTTGGCAGTTAATAATGGCTCCAACTCCCAGGCAGGTAACCAGCTGTCACAACTTCTTGATGGAGAACCTGATTTGGGCAGGAAAACAGGTACTGTGCGTGCTAGTTAACCTCAGCTTATTAATTTGAAAGATTTTTTAAAATGTTCCACTACTTTAGTAATGAACCTAATATTATCAATCAGAATGTTTGTGACAAATTATCAGAATTTGACCGCTGCCTTTTGAACATTAAAAAATTACAGTTGTACTCAGATTATATCACAGAGTTCATTAAAAGGAAAATTATGCTGAAGGGTTTACGGTTATGGCGCTACCCCTTCTGCAGTGCATTGTGAATTTCTTGGTGAACTTTAGATGAACTGTTTCTGGTGGAAATTTCTGTGCTTGTCTTTTGGATTTTTGTAACTACTAAATAGCTTGAAACATGCCCTGTCAGGCCCAATAGAATCTCTTTTCAAGCACAGCCTCCAGACATGCTTCATCCATAAGGAATGGAGGACTGCAACAGACATCCCTCTACACAAAGGGGACCATCACCAGACCCAGGGAACTACAGGCTCATACATCTGACTAGTCTTGTATGCAAGGCCATGAAAAGAATTATCATGGACCTGATAAACAACATCATAGGAAAGCTACAAACACTGGGCCCATCCCAGTTCAGTTTCACCAAAGGCAGGTCATGCCTACTAAACCTGGTAGACCACTTTAAGAAGATCACTAGAGCCATAGATAAGGTCAAAATGGTGCATACTGCCTACCTCAACTTGGCGAAGGTATTTGACACAGTACCATATTTGTGTATTATAGACAAACTCACAAACTTAGGCATAAATCCCTCTCTCACATGATGGATAGCCAAATGGCTCTTGGGTTGGACACATGAAGTTAGGGCGGGGAATCCACCTCCACCAAGAGGTCTGTTAGTAGTGGGGACCCCAGGGCACAGTACTGGGACCTCTCCTATTCAGGACATATTTCTCTTAAGTCAATGTAACTGTAGAGGGCCTTTGCCTAAAAAATTTTGCTGATGACTGCAAGCTGGGTGTAAGCACTCAATTCCCCAAAGATGTAGACATCCTCCAGGAGGATCTGACACTGACAAATAACTCATGCCAGACCCATGGCATAAAACTCAGTGCAAACATTGCATAATTATACCCTTTTGGTATGATGACCACTTCTGCAAATTACATCATTGATAACACTCTCCTAACAGAAGACCCAGTGGTAAGGGACTTGGGAACTCAGGTTGACAGTAATCTGAATTTTGATTCCCATGTGTCAGTAGTGGTGAGAAAATCCTTTTATGTGGCACAATTTATAAGTAAAGCCATGGCATCCAGATCTATGGAGATCATAGTTTTACTGTACTCAGCCCTCATTAGACAAATAATTGAGTACAATTTACCCTTTTTCGTGTACCTGACTATGCATTTGCAACAGCTGGAGTGGCCAGTTCTTCACTAAAAGAATAATGGCATAAATAGCATGTCCTGCGCAGACCTCCTCGAAGCCCTGTCCTTTTATTCTGTCTCCTAGAAACTACTGAGGGTTGATCTATGTCTAACCTACAAGGCATTCTCTGTTCCAGCCCTGATATAACTGCTATACATTCATAAAACAAACCAGAATTACCCAATCAAAGGCTCTAAACCTCATCTGTGACAAAAATAAAACATGTTGGACAGATGGGTATGTGTCTCAGAGATTACCCTTTATCTGGAGCTTAATACCCATTGATGTGAAGCAGAGCTCTTTCATAAGCCCATTCAAATGCGGTTTGGACCAGTGGATGGAAAAATCACAGATTCACCTCTGGCTAGTCATCTGTGCTCCTCAAGGACAGGGACAGCTTGTAGATGCCCTAAGGCATAGATATATATGAAAAATAATTCTAGTCTTTGTGCATTGATAATTGGGAAAATTGGGGCATGAATGGCTAGGCTTATAATGGCGCTAGGACCACTAGTCTACTAACCTCTTATGATCCTATGATCCTAAGACACACAAAGTTTAGAGGTTCTTTCCATATATTAAGAGATAGGATGGAGAGCTTTGTCTTCTGTCTCATAGAATCATTGAATGCTCCAGAACTATGTACCTCTTATTTTTAATAACCCTTTTCTTAATGCTTCAGATCATGGAAATGGAACTCTCTTTTATGGGAGTGTCACTTTTCATTTTTACAGCAGCAATTTTATTATACACAGAATGTCTTAGATGAAGTGATCTCTTTATTTTATTGGCTCTTTTTGACTCTACTCCAAAGCTATTTTCATGTATTTTTGCACTTGTTGATAATATTAATTCATGCATATTTAACAGTTTCTGCTACTCACAGAACCACATAGTATTAAAAAGGGTCAGTACAGTTTTTAACCATTAGTCACAAAACCATATATAAATATATATATATATATATATATATATATATATATATATATATATTTTTTTTTTTTTTTTTGCGAAGGTTTACTCACTCTTTCCAGTACTAACTACTAAGAAATATAGAACTAAAAATCATAGTCTGGCTAATCTTATGAAAGGACCACACTGTGAGACAGTTTGGAGATTTAAGCACTTTTGTTCATTTATTTGGTATCTATTTGAACTTCATCAGAAATCTGTATGACAGTTTTTACATGTCGTATAAATAAAGATTTTCACAGAATACATTATGACAGATGTATGACGTGTCTTAATTTAACTGATCCACTTTAACAAACATTTGATATTGAGCGTGCCGTTCAGTCCTGGGGGTGTGTCTGCACATAGCTCAATTTGCCACTTAAGTTCTTTTACTTCTAATGGTGTAGCTGAATCTTCTGTAAACGTGTGTACTTTCTCTAAAACAGCAAAGTAGAACAAGTGAGGTAGTTTACAGATTTTTGTGTGTCTCGCTAGAGCATTAGTGTCATCAGCCCTTCTGATAGCTTGGAAGTGCTCTTTAACTCGATCGCTAAGCTTCCTCGTGGTCATGCCTATGTAATAGGCTTGGCAGTGGGTGCAGGAGCTGATGTACACTACATTAGTGCTATACCATACATGAGAGCTTCAATTGCAATAGCACTAATGTAGTGTACATTAGCTCCTGCGCCCACTGCCAAGCGGGGAAGTTTTAACAAACAAACCTACAAAATGAGAAGGGCTGCAGCAGGCAACATAGAACAACATGTGCAAGAGGCTGAGGGTGGTGAGGATTTGAATGCTGCCAAACAACCCACAGTGAGGAGATAGAGAAGAATGTACAGACCTAGGGTAACCTACCAGGAGCTGCATGAGCTGGAGATAGTGGAGCACTATAGGGTGGACAGAGACCTCCTACAGCAAATAGTTGAGCTGTGCCGGTCACATCTGTCACACCAAACTGACCGAAGGGAACCCATCCCAGTGGATACCAAGGTATGTGTAGGCCTAGGTATAATAGCCACAGGTACCTCCGAAAGCACAACTGGGAATATCATGGGGATCTCACAGGCATCAGCATCCAGAGTATTCCACCAGTTCTTGGATGCCATGTCAGCACATGCCAGTGAGCACGTATATTTCCTCAGGTGTTGAACAGCAATATGCGTCTCTTCCACCAAATAGGAGAATACACTGGGGTAGTGGGTGGTATAGACTGCATGCACATACACAGCATAGCACCACCCAGTGAGCAGGGTAGGGCCTACATCAACCAAAGGGGCATCCCCTCCATCAACTGCCAGGTCATATGTGATGCCCAGGGCATTATAATGAATGTGTGTGCTGGCTGCCCTGGAAACTATGACGATTCTGACATATGGCATCTGACACAGCTGTACCAGAGATTTGCCAGTGGGGACATCCCTTACAGTCACCTAGTGGGGGATGCTGGGTACACACTGGAGCCGTGGCTGATGACACCCATCAGAAATGCACACACACCTGAACAAGAATGCCATAATGAGGCACACACAGAGGCCAGAAATATAATAGAGCATGTGTTTGGGATGCTCAGGTCATGGTTCTGGTGTCTGGACACATCTGTTGGAGCCTTGCCAGTATTCACAGCTACATGTACCAAAATTGTTATGGTATGTGCTATGCTACACAATATGATCTCATGGAAACAGCTGCAGCAGGAACAGCATGGGGCAGGGCCACACAGCCCCCCACCAATGCCAAGGCCTGCACAGGCACAGAGTGACCCGGTGGAGGAACAACCTGAGCCTGCCAGTAGGCAGAAGGAGGCATGCCCAGTATGCCCTGGCCTTGGCAAAGAGGCAACGAATAGCACATGCACTGACACAGTAGAGACCCAGGGAATGACACCTCTCTCTAACTCACACATACAGTAAAAGGGATGCCAAACATGACACATGACACTACCTGTGCTCAACCATGTATTGGGAGTGTACTATGTGCATCTGACATAGGCAGCCCTCCAGCACCATCCGCAAGTCTGGCACACCCTCAAGATAAGTCAGTCAACCTACCAATTGCCAAATGGAGTAGAATGTGTCATTACCTGTAGCTATGGTATGGATGAGAGCATGCAAGGGAATTGGGTGGCTGAATGTTATGGCAGCAAACAGTAGACACCCATAGTGGCATCCTGACATCTGTAACACATACTGGAGTCACCATACTAGCCAGTACTACACAGGGTGACAAAACCCACTGCAGGAAATGTGCTGAGCGAAATGTGTGTCCATAAGACCCACACATGCCATTCAGGATGGTTCACATACCCAACAACAGTCGCAGCTAGCAGGAGGGGTGTAGACAAACCCAAACAGAGCCTGTGCCATG
The DNA here is from genome assembly GCF_019279795.1 of Protopterus annectens. Lineage (NCBI taxonomy): Eukaryota > Metazoa > Chordata > Ceratodontiformes > Protopteridae > Protopterus > Protopterus annectens. The sequence continues at coordinate 778,273,004 of NC_056732.1, forward strand.
GCCCCAGAATGATGGCTATGGTTAACTCCCCCCCCCAGGCGTACACAGACAGACCACAGCTGGGCAGACAGTGAGATGTTAGTTCTGAAGGGTAGGAAGTCAGATGATAATAATATGTAGGGCAACTAAAGCCACGATCTGTAGTACCCTGGTATGCCTCTAGTCAGCATTATAGTTAGTAATACAGAATGAAATGGAGTAGATGACATACCAGTACAGTCACAGCAAATGTGTACAAGTATCACGTGTGCCCCCCCATCCTAGATAGTAATGTAATAGCAGTCAGGTATGCCCCCCCCACTCCAGTGTAGAAATGTTGAAACAGTCAGGTGTGCCCCCCCATCCTACACAGTACTGTAATAACTATCAGGTGTGCCCCCCAAACCTGTGTAGAAATGTAGAAATAGTCAGGTGTGCCCCCCCATCCTACATAGTAATATAATAAAAGTTGGGTGTGCCCCCCACTCCTGTATAGAATTGTAGAAACAGTCGAGTGTGCCCTCCCCCCTGCTATGCACGAATGTAGTAACATTCAAAGCCAAATGATTGATGGATAACCTGCAGAGACAGCATGCTACCTGTTGGTGTACAACACAAAGGACAGCACTTCAGCGCATACTACCTGAACATGATCCACACATTCAATACAGATGGCCATACTGGGCATGCTCACACATCCAGAGAAATGAAGGCAATGTCAGTCAACAACATACTGAAAGTTCATACTAGGCATGTTCACACACTTAAACACATGAAGGCCATGACTGCAAATAGCAGTGGACCAGGCATATCTGCCAGTTGCAGTTGTTAGTGCAGACACTCGTCAGCATGCACCACTTATGCCTTGCACACACAGTGGATAGGAATACAGACAGATATGTTAGGACAACACACTATAATAAGCTAAAGGTAGACGTACTTAGATGTGTGGAAGAGGGTGACTTTGACAAGGAGCCATCCAGGCCTGTCCCACCCAGCACACAACCAAAGGGCCTCAAACACATGAGGTGCAGATGTGACTCACTGCAGATACTAGCCACCAGTATCTGTCAGCATTACAGACTATGAGGTGCATGTGCCAGCTGTGCAACATGACTGTACAAGGCAATAGTCATCTAGCAGCTGTATAATGTACCTGTGACATAAGACCCTGTGTGTGCCCGCATGTGGCGTGTCAACCACTAGATGAATGGGTTATGGTCCATGCATACACTGGCCTCACCATAGCCCTACTATGACAAGCCTACTGAGGTCATCCAATGTGAAATACACCTTTGGGAGAATTGTAGTCCAGTAATCTCTGTGGTGCATCCCATAACTGCATACTGCTGTAGTGTGATAGACTAGTTAGGTAGGACGTCTAACCCCAGACTTGGCAGCTGTGAGTGTGTGTTTGTGTGCGTGTCTGACTGTGCAGAAAGCAATGCTTTTTAGGGTACTCACACTCCTTACAATTCATATATTTAACTTTGGCAAGGCTGCTGATGTCACCCACCTAGAAACATACCTCTGGGAAGATTGTAACCAGTAATCTCTGTAGCATGTCCTGTAACTCTGTCCTGCTGTAGTGTGATAAAGTAGTTAGGTAAATGTTCTAATGCCAGACTTGACAACTGTGTGTGTGTGCGTGTCTGTCTGTCTCTGACTGTGTAGAAAGCAATGCTTTTTAGGGTACTCACATGCCTTACAATTCATACACTCAACTTTGGTAAGGCTGCTGATGTCACCCACCTAGAAATACACCTCTGGGAAGGTTGTAGCCTAGTAATCTCCATAGCGCGTCCTGTAACTGCATACTGTTGTAGTATGATGAAGTACTTAGATGGGTGTTTTAACCCCAGACTTGGCAACTGTGTGTGTCTGACTGTGTAGAGAGCAATGCTTTTTAGGGTACTCACACTCCTTACAATTCATATACTCAACTTTGGTAAGGCTGCTGATGTCACCCACCTAGAAATACACCTCTGGGAAGATAGGAGGCCAGTAAGCTCCATAGCGCATCCTGTAAGTGTGTACTGCTGTAGTGTGGTTAAGTAGAAGTTCTAACCCCAGACTTGGCAACTGTGTGTGTGTGTGGATGTCTGTCTCTGACTGTGTAGAGAGCAATGCTTTTTAGGATACTCACACACCTTACAATTCATATACTCAACTTTGGCAAGGCTGCTGCTGTCATCCATCTAGAAATGTGTGTGGCCAATGTGGAGTGGGTTTTGCATATTTCTTATGTGGTGGCCCTACTATATATCACAATGTCCAACATATAGGGATAACAGATATGAAATTGTTGAGAGACTGGGGTGTAAAGCCATACCCATACATGTGACATCAAGCCCAGGCAATCACAGTTAGCAATCCCAGTATTACCCAGAGCACACTCTCAACCCATGTCTCATAAACACACACATGCCTAGGCAACAGCCAATATGTGGGTAGTACACTGCATATTGGCCACTGATAGTAACTATGTGGTGATAGCTGTAGGCTACAAAGGGCATGGCACCCTGCCCATCTCCAGTATGCATGTACATGCAGACAGTGCACCTTCCCCATGTTCTCCAATGGACATCTAAAACACCTGTCGTGCCATCACATGTGACCCATAAAGGACATACCAAGCCTGACAACATACCCTGTATTGACAGATGCCACTGACACCAGGGAATGATGTTAGCATATTATCAATGTAGGTGCAGGGTAAACCTGCTGCCCATTACCAGATCCTGCCACAGGCGGGCAAGACTGGCACATCTTATGATAATCTGTGTTCACAACATGGGCCAGACACCCCAGGTACAGTCACTGTAAATGCATGTAGGAGGTGTGCACATCCCAGACACCGTCCATGTCATGCACTAAGGAACACATACATGGCAAGTGATGCACTGCATTGGCCACACACAATGGTCACCCAGGTGACTGGATGGGGGATACAATACCCACCTGTGTGGGCAAATGTAGACACTACAGCCCTGAGCCGCAATGCAGACCATTGTCATGTGGCCTGATGCCAAGGTATACACATCACCAAGCCTTGTACAGCCATCTGGCACAGTCAACCACCAAACACCCGTGCAGACATGCACCCATGCATATCAGTCCTGGCACCCTGTGTGTTTGTGTGTGTGTTGTATGGTGTGTATGTTGACATTTACACTGCCTACAACCCCCATGGGCATACTGAAGCATGTTATCTGATGTCAGAAACCTCCCCATGCCCTTTGCCCATGCAACCCCTGTATGACCAGTGTGTTGCATGTGATACCGGCACAGTGATGTGGTGTGGCAATCCCACTACTGATGAGTTGTAATCCTGGCCCTGCCAAGTGTGTCACTGTGTGTGTGTCCCTTTGAGTGTGTGGCTGTGTTGATGCTGGCATCTGTACATGTGGACATGCACGTGTACGTCACCTACCGTATAGCTACTGTATCCCTGTTGCAGATGTCAGTCACCATCACATATATGTTCTGATGGCTCCACAACAGGTAACCCATGTGGTGCATCCAATAACTGCATAGAACTATGATAGCACTTCATAGTCATCAAGGGTTTGATACCCTGTGCTGATAGGTGTGTGACACAAACATGCTTAAGTTTTAGTCTCCCACTACTCCCTGCCTTATCTTTGCCTCTATCTGCCTCTCCCACTCCCTCTCTGGTGGATGTGGAGACCTACACCTGCTTTGCTTGGCAGCAGCATGTGCATATTAAGTGATGCTCATGATCATCTGATGGCCTCTGCATGAATTGCAGCCCTCCCCTAGCTGATTGCATATGAAACAGCCGTGGTAACATTCCCATAGCCAATTGCATGGAAACACACTCCAATATCTAGGAACATCATGCTGGTGTTGGCCCTTTTCGTTCACTGTGAGCAGGAACTAAATCTGTTGTTTGGCAAACAGCATCTCAGATGGATTGGGGATTTACCTCTAACAACACACACTGTGGAAACAGGGCAACATACAGGAGGAGGATGTGCCTGACCTGACTACAGACTGTAAGTGCTGCTATACTCCATTTGGAGTACTGTTGGTTTAACAGTGTGTGTGTGGATATGACTGTCCTACATGTCTCCATACCTGCCATGTTAGTTCCATGTTTATGTGGAATCCCCATTTGCAGGGTCATCTGCAGACAGGGCAGTGTGCTGTGCCTTTTGTTTCATGTGATACCAATGGAGCATCTATCTGTGGACTGCAGAAGGTAGTGTGAGGATTGCTGTCTGTAGATGGTAAAAGCCGGGACAGTTACTGGCTTCTTATCCGTCATAGGACATATGTTGTTACAAACCCTGTTACAACAGTAAATGTATGAGGTTATCACAGCAACATGTCATTATTGGCCCTGTGTATGTGCTTCCAGCCACAACTTTGTCAGCCTGTGTACATATGTCATGCATGAAATGGTGTGTATGTTCTGTACACCATAATTAGTGTCATATCTGATAACAAGCCAGTGAGATATCTGATTGCTACACATGTTATGTACAGTAGGGATTATATTTGATGACATAACCTGGACATTCTGTGGATGTTTGTACAGTCCTTCCTGTGTGTGGGCATCAGTGTTACAGACAGCAGGTAGCAATAACTTCTACAGGAGAACCGGCACACTCAGGGCAGCTACATATTTGTAGGCGGTTCCAGAACTACAGACAGAGTGTGAGTAGAGCCGTGTTATACTTTGTATAGTACTGGTGTTACAGGGTGTGTGTGTACATACTACTTTACCTTGGAATGCAGTCTGTCTGCATAGCTCTCAACTGTGGGCCTATCCTCTTGTTGGCCAAAGGTGTGCCTATCATGTGTTGTCTGTCCACCACACAGGTCCTGTGTCAGATATTTCACTGGCAGTGTGTGTGTTGAGTGCTATCAGTACATAGCTACATCCTTTTTTATTTCTAACCTCAATTCCCAGAGTAAGGGTATGTTGCAGACTATTCTGTAACACCTGCAAGTTGCTTAGTGTAAGGCAACAGTTCTCCACATTTGTGCCTGTATTCCAGCCTCTGTCCTCCACCAACATATCAGGCTTTGCACATATGGATGCTGTTGGGGGTTGTTCCATAGTGGGCTGTGAGTATATCACACTGCAATTGCTGCCATAAGTCCACTTCTGTTGTATCCCCCACACATATGGTGGGGCTGGGGCCATATATGTGTGGGCATCACCTACACAATACATGTGTGCTCTTATGCACTCCAGAGGCCAGTGTATGTAACAGTGGTATATGGGCCTATATTATTAAGTCTGGGGGGGGCACCATAAATGACCTAGGCTATTAAAATATGTGGGGTTATCAGCGGTGAGCTGCCTTAAGGTATCTGGATGTACAGTACCGTATACTTCACCTATATTTACATTACGTACATATATTGGGTTAATGCAAGCCTACTGCCTCCTGTCATACAGACTGTTCTGTTTGTCAGTGTGCATGTGATGGTGTCAGTTATGCCATGTTATGTAACAGTTACAACCCATTTGGCTACATGACGTCTTTACCATCTAGTGATTTTGTAGATAGAGGCTGCTGAACTATACACCTGCATTACATACTGTTGATTGTTTGGTATTCTGTGGCCCAGTCTGTCCTCACTATTGTACAGTTTGAAGGGCTTGACCTGGACAGCAACACTTGTGAACCTTTCCAGACTACTGTATTAGTATAACTGTTTCACAGTTGCATTTGTCTGTTTATATGGATGTCAGTGTCTGAACAGCTGTATGACAGGGCATATAGAACTGTAATAGTACACAATGAAAGGTATTCCATTTCTGCAAACCTGTGTGTGGTGTTTTCCCTATGACCTCTTTGTGGGTATATGTTGCAGGCAATGATTGTCATTTGTATGGGTGGCCCATACAGTGTCCAGTTGTTCAGGTGTTAACTGTAGGCATAGTGGCTCTTCCATATTGTGTGCACCTTCTACATATGTATCTTACTGTACACATATCTGCATGTGTAGTCACATGTATATCCATATATATGTATAAATATATATATATATATATATATATATATATATATATATACATATGTATATATGTATCTGCATATCTGTATCTGTGTCTCTGTATCCTAGGGATGTTGATGGCTTCCACATTTTACATTTCCTATGGGAGGCAGACTGTACTGCATGATATGTCACCAATACCAGCCTGACATCATACACGTGGGATGTAGTACTGTTAACATCATGTGCCCATGTCATGTCAGGCCCTGGTAATGGGATCTGCAACACTTGGTAGTGTATTGCAGGGCAGACGTGACTGGCTGTGGGGAGGGGATGCCTATTTGTACAAGACGTATAGTGCATGGGGCCTCTCAACCCCATTAACAGTGCATGTGGACATATTTGTGTTTGTCATTCTGCCATTGCTATCTACAGATGTATGGCCATATATACCGATATATATATATATATATATATATATATATATATATATATATATGCTTAAATATATATAATTATGTCCATATATACCTACATAGATGCATATCTGCGTACACATATGTAACTTGCTGTGTATATGTAGACATATAGGTGTAGACACATATATGTGTCGATGTAGGTATTTGCATGTATATATGTTCATATATATTAATATATATGTATATAGTTTTAGAAATTTATATATATATATATATATATATATATATATATATATATATATATATATATACATATATAGATATGTTGCATCTGTTTAGATATTAATATATTTATACACACATACAGCTAGACGATGGCATGCATTCTCTGTATTGTTGCATGACTGGACTGGATGATATATTTCTGAAAACAGAGGATGTATTTGTAACTGGCATGGCTTCGTGGTAAATAACTTTGTCTATGGTGTGCAGGGTCCTGGGTTTGAGCCTTGCAGTGGCTGATCATTTTGTTGCTGGGTAGAACAAGGGCGGTGGACTACAGGGTGATTAAGGTACATTTAAGCAGTTGTAAGTGTGTTTGTGCAATGTTAAGCATTGCCAACTGCAAGTAACATCCAGTTACACCAGGTTAGCCTCAAATTGCTTACTTTGTGTATGCAGTGCTTACCGTCGCACAAACACAAGCCTCTGGTTACATATGCTTAAAGATAGTTTGCGTCAGATTTGCTGAACCTGTATGCGCATAGCTCACCCCCATGCATACGCCCTTAAACTCACTTACTAGTGCTGACATATGTTTACTACTGCTTATTACTGTTTAACCTAACTACTGCTTTATGCATTATGATAATGACACCTCACATATGCATTTACTGCAGTACTCCAGTTTATATATATATATATATATATATATATATATATATATATATATATATATATATATATATGTTATTTCATGGCTGCAGTACTCTAGTTCATATATATATGTTATTCCTTGGGTTATGCAACATACATATTACTCATGACGTTCTTTGCCATGGGAAATTGTATGTCTCAATTCCTTTCCTGTTCCCCCCTCCTTTCTTGCTTACATCCACGAGGCAGACCCATTAGAATGGGTCCATCCAATGCCAGCACGCCTCGGTCCATAATGTCATACCCATCATTCCCTCCCCCCAATCCTCCTCCACATCGATCATCCTTCCTACAGGTTCCAGACGAATATAACCACACCACTACACATTGCCCACTCTCCACTTCTTGGGACCCATCACGCAATTTGTCTCAACACATGGATCTTTAGGCTTCCCAAACATTTAGTCTGTGAACATACATACCCTTCTTTGTTTACCTTTGAGGCATGGTATGTTACTCCGAATACTTTTTTTAGCAGAATTTGTGGGTCGACCCACCAGGGACGAACATGAGTTTGTTTAAGATTAGACTTAGCAGGTTGACACTGTTTCTCACACTGGTAGTATCCTACCAGTAGTCTGGGAAGCAGTGCTGTGCAACATGTAGTGGTGCTTATTATTTGATTTGCATGATATTTGCCTTTTGGCATTGATTTCTTCTTCATTACATGTTATATATGTGTCTTGTATTCTTGATTCACGTGTACATACACTGTATGGGGTCCTAGTAACTTCAACATTTTATTACAATAACATCTCATATCTGGCCTTCCTGTAGTACTCCAATTCACATATTTATGTTATGTAGCAGGTTATACGACATCACACTGTACATAGTTTCATTTCACATATTCAGTTTGATTTTCCTATGGTGAGGATTTGTTTGTTGAAACCTCACTCTTATTTATTGCTGTGATGGCTTAGTGTTTAACTATTGTGATGGTAGTGTACATGGGTTCGAGCCTTGAGAGGCTGTTTATTTTGTTGCTGGGCAGAACACAGGCCATTGGCTACAGAGTGATTAAGGCACTTTAAAGCAGTTGTATAAGGGTTTGCGCGGGTTTGCGCAGAGCTAAGCAATGCTAACCTCTGATTACAGTGTTTTACACTCAGTTAGCTTCTACTTTGCTTACTCTATGTAGGCAATGCTTACCCCCATGCAAATGCATTTAAACATGCTTACTAGTGCTTATATATGCTTACTACTGCTTATTTGTGCTTACATCTGCTTACTAGTGCCTTATTCATTATGACACTGACACTTCACATGTGCATTTAATGCAGTACTCCAGTTCATATTTACATATTATTTCATAGGTTATACAGCAATAAAATGTTCACATACAGATTTCACATGGAAAATAGTATGTGCTGCAGTGGGACTCGAACCGGGAATGCCTACTTGTTAGGCGGATGCTCTGCCTGCTACACTATTTCTGTCCTGTTTCATTTGCATATATCTTCCTTGTTATCCTCTTCAGCCATTTAAGCAGCTTTAACCATAGCTAAGCAATGGGCACACTCACACACCTATGGTTAGCTGTACCCGGAGTTTTAATAAACAATATAGGGGTTTATTTTTTTGATTTTTATGTTATGTTGCTGTTGCACACATGGGGGACTATTGGTGGGGATATGCAGACACCTTTGAGCGGTCTCGCTCATTTATTTCCACTTTCTGCTGTTCAACATTGCAGGGGTGTGTTTATTCTGAGAGCTCTGCTCTCAGACACACCCCTGCACTTGTACAAGCTCCATGTAAGCCTGGGAGGTCAGGCAACATGTCTTCATTAATATGCCTGACACACTGCCATCCTCCTGCTACACGAGTGCTTCCATGCAGAACTATACTAGTCCTGCACGGAAGATTAGTGAATCCAAAGGACAGTCTTTTTGTACAGGCTGTCTGGGAGTAATGCCTGGTTAACTGACTTGTGTAAGACCACAGTAAGTAAGTGAGGGCATCAAACCCTGTGCTTCAGAAACTAAAGCTTATATCCTTAATCCTCTGCACCATCTGCCAGATATAGCAATGCATGTCTTTGTTTACTTAAATGCAAAATACAAAAATGAATCATAAACCTGCAGTTTCTTTATTGTATAAAGAGACAGCAGCAACATCATATAGTCATTGTATTTTGATAGAGATTATTAGCTTCTTGCAACTCATGTTCTTCATTGTCACCTCTGAGAATGACAAAGTACAAAGTGAAGAGCTATTCAAATCACATGTCCTTACAAATAGTGGAAGTAGGAGACAGACATATTCTTGAGGACATGTTGCCTCTGTAAGTTGTTGCAGTTTAAACAAGGCTGGAAAACAGCTCTAGAGGAATGTTAGAGAACATAGGTAATTCTCACAAGAAATAAAAGCAAGATTAAAGAAAACTGTAAAAGTGCATTTTTACTCATACATTTGTTATATATTTGTTTGGCCTTCTGGCCAGTTCACTTCATATTTCTAGTTTTCCATAAAGATCTGATGTGTGCTTTTACCATAGGAACAGTGTGTACTGCAGTGGACTCTCTAAAGCAATGACCTGCTGAATTTGTTACTGTATCTGCAAAGTTATTCCAGTATTTATACTATTATGACAGTTTGAGAGATGTGTTAGAGAAGTGCATGAGCTTGTCTACAGCTTTAATGTGTTGTGTTATATACTGCAGAAGTAATACAGCTTAAAGCGTGTGTCATATAACTATAAAACAATTATACCTGACTAGCAAAGCAAGCTGCTGTGTAGAAAGTCCTTTCATTTTAAGTTTTCAGCTTTCAAATTGATTTGAAAAATGCTGTTGCTGTATCTTCCTTGAAAATGTTTTTGACTTGTGTTGAAATACTGGCACTATTTGTTTCATTTTTTAATACAAAGGACCAGAACCTGTCAGAAGCCGCTTGTGTTGTAAGTTTCCTAGAATGTCTAAGAGTAGTTCTTTAGATTGTCACAGTAATGGTTCTGAATCAAAAATATGATGCAGCTTGTTTAAAACAAATAGTGATGTATCTCAACAGCCAACATTACGTTCAGAAATCCTCAAAACGTAAGATAAAAGAAAACTGTGATGGACTGTGATGGACTGTTGATTGTTACTCAGATGTTTGTTACTGAAAGACTTTAGCCACTTCCACCATATTTTTTCCTTCTGGAATGAACACTGAACAGAATGAAAGTTTCTACAAGAGAGCCAATGAGGGGTAGTCACTGAAAAGTCATGTTATTTATTGAGAACCACAAAAAGTTAAGCTCTTTTATCTATAATATTTAGAGCAGGACTTCATCAGAGCTAGCTTGTTAGTACCTTTATTATAAAGTTTGTGTCCTTTGTATATGAAATCCTTAAAGGTATAGGCACAATTTCATCATCCTTAAAAGTAACCAAACCTTCAAAAAAGGTATATAAGTATCACATGGAAAAAAAAACGAATATTCTTTTCTGAATGATGAACTTTTTTTTAAAATACAAAATGTAATCTTTAAACAAACATTTGGATAAAAAACATGCTTTTTTGATTGAACATATGGTCTATAAATTAAATTAGTCATTATTTTCCAATACCACCAATTACTTATCCAAATGTTAAAAGCCTCAGTCAAAAGAATGATAATAAATAATCAGTACATGTGAAAACTAATATTTGACAATAAATCATGAAGCAAATATATGTTTCTTACAATTTGGCCACATGCATATTCAGTACAGGGGTTATTTTAATGTAGTGAGAGGGGTGGCGGTATTACACCTAAAATGCCACAGCATTTCTTTATATTCTAGCTTGTTCTCCCATGCCCCTCCTGGATTGTGGAACAACAATTTCTAAAATAACAAAAAGAAACTTATTTTTAAACTCTTTGCTTGCACTAGAATGTTTGTATAATGCATTTTTGAGCTCTCTTTTTGAAAATACAGCAATGTTCATATAATCCTTTCTATAGTTTCTCTCCACTTTTGCCAACACAGAAGCTAGGGCAGTTAAAACATTTAGCTAAGTAAACAAGACCCTTAGTGTTGCAGTTACTATAATGGGGTCTAATGATTGTGCTGTTTAAATTTTCCAAGCATATTGAATCTCCTGTGTAAATGTTAGAACAATGGCTGCAAGAATCACACTGAGTTCCTTTCCTGTTTCCTATTTGACATTGATTTCTTCCCTTGTTCCTTTACAACATTTGTTGACATTCTGTGCAGTTTTAAAGAGAAAACATTGCTTTTCCCCCAGTATAGTAAAAATAGGTCTCTGGCCCCAAAAATAGTCCAGTTCTTCAGAATTATATCCTTGACAATCATACTCCCTGAATTGTGTTGATTTGGATTGTGTTGTATTACTAGGGCTCTCAAAAGTAATTTATGTCTTAAACCTGAATTGGATCTAACTATATTATGTTGTAACCCAACATCAAGGAAAGACCAAGACTGGTTGCCTTTCTTTCCTGTATCTCATTGTTGATCACCATAACCAGCTCTTTAGGATAGTCTCTGCCCAAAAACATATCTACCGACTTTGAACTATCTAAACTAAAAATGGTGTCATCTAAGACTAGCCAAGCAAACTACTCCTTGATAAACCCTTTCTTCAGTTTGAAGGGGTGAAAACTATTAGAATGTAAGTAACTGTTACTGAAAGTTGCTTTGCTGTAAATGTTGAATAAAAATTTACCATCATTCTTGTAAATACTCATATCCAAATAATCAGTCCTTTTGCATTTCAAAATGATAAGTAAATTTAAGAAAGTCAGTAGAATTCTGTATATAATTAATAACGTTTCCCAATATATCACTGGAGCTATTCCATAAGATATAAATATCATCAGGGTATCTTTAATATAATGTACAGTACTTGTCATTTCCAAGTTGAAGATATAACTTTACTTTAAAGACAGAATAACTAGGTTCGCAAACATGGGGGCACATGCTGCCCCACTGCATTCCCTTTTACTTGTTTGCATGTCTCACCCTCAAAATAAATTAAGTTGTTCTCCATTACCACAACCAAACATTCCATAATTGTTAACATCACTGCAGCTTAAAAAGTCAAAACCAATAATGGCTTCATCAAACAGAGCCTTCCACTCATCTTGGGGATGCAAGTGAAAAGATCAACTACATCAATGGTTAGAAAATCTATTTCTTGATACGGCTTATCTAAGCCTACCCAAGAATATCTAAGGAATCCATTACCAAGGGTTACCATGTTGAACAAAGGTTTGAGAAGCTTAACAATGTCTATTGCAAAAGGGTAGGTCTTGAAAATTTGGCAGCATTAGTAAATTGAAAAGGGGGGGGCTTGAATATTTTTTATATGCTGGGTACCCTAAATATAGTTGCAATAACCAGGTATGGGTTCTATAAGAAATTATAAACAGGAAATATTGATTAAACCCTTCCTAAGCCAGTCTTCCAATAGTAGATCATTTTTTAAAACTAATATTATTCTCATTTCTAGGAACCTCTAGGTACTTCCTCACATCACATAATACATTGAACATTGCTCTTGAGTAATCAATGAAATTGGAGATCACAATATCCCTGGCTTTACCATGTTTCATGATCCTCTGAGATTTGTCCCCATTAATTTTTTCAACAAGGCAAATTCATCTTTTGTTCACATTATTGTGTTTGTGACTACTTTTTCTACTTTGCATCTTGTATAATTATAAGATACAAGCTAATACAGGCTGTCTCAAAGGTGTGAATCACAGGATGCTAAGGGGGGAGCGTTGAATAGGCTTTTTTGTTTAACAACCTATTGCAATTTCCTTAACTGTTATCCTTATATTTGCAATAAAGAGCTAATCTGATCTTTCTAGAAAATAGTTTTAACTCTGCGATGAAATCAACAATATCAAAGTCCTTTCTGCAGATAAATGCAAAATCTTTTTTCAAACAGAGAAAAATACTCTGTAGTAATGTCAAGATTGCTGAAGTTGAAAATTTTGAAACCTTTGAGCTTCTCTAATTTACCTTGATGTTCTATGATCACATCCTTGCTAGGGGTATTATAATGACTGTTTCTTTTTAATATATTCCCTCTTTTCTTTTCCTCTGCCTTCCCTCCTTATCAAAAGTATCAGTGTTTAGGGCCAGTCCCTGCTGTCTTGGCTGTGGGTACAAGATCTGTGATATCATCCCCCACTGCTTATTGTTGGTTCACAAACCTCTCTGATCTGTGCAGGGGTTTGATTTTTCTAAAGAGCAGAGGTCAGCATCCAGGAACTAGAGTCAGTATCATGTATAATTCCTAAATTGCCCATAAACCAACTACTTCTTATCACATGTCACTTAAAGTGTCCTTAACTAGTTCAATATACTTGCCTTTTAGATGCGGGTATACAGTATTATCGCTGTACCATTGTCCATCTATAACAATTTTCTTACTTTTTTTATTTCGTGTCACTACACAATGTTTGTCCACTTTAGTGTACACCTGTTGGTAGCTATGTTTCAGGGTACTAAAAAATTAGTCACCTAGAATCTTGTTGTTCACCTCATTTACCTCAGTAACCAAATCGTTTAAGTTAAGACTCTAAAATTAATGAGGGCATACATGAGCTCAGAACTGGACCTATCAAATATCTTTAGAAGTTCCCCACAAAAAATGAGTTGTTTTCAACCCCATTAGGGAATTTATAGCACTGCAGACCTTGTGATGCAATGCTTAAACTAAAACATTTCCTTAAATATGTGTTTTTAATGTGTAAGCTGCGTAACCTAGTAAGTATTTTTACAAATGTCTATGTCATGTTGTCCAAGGTCAAAACATCTAGTCCATTCATATCACCATTGCCAATGACAGAGCATCCAAATGTGAAACTCTTCACTGACCAATGTGACAAATTAAAGTAATCATTTGTGCCATCTTGCAAGTCAGGTTAGAATGTTTTGCTTGGTCAGCAATATCGCTTTGCAAAAAGCTAGCTTGTACAGTACCTTTATTGTTTCCATTATGAGACATAAACCATTTCCCGAACTGGCTAATGATGGAAACTGAGGCAAAATGCATCTATGAAAAGATGCTAGGTGTAATTACCAAAGAACTAGAGAGGTAAAGAGTCTCTGTGGATCTGTAAAAACAAATAACTGTTGGAGCATTGCAGTATTTGCAATGTGGTTTGAGCATTTTCACCATGAAAACTGGAAACTGAGGGATTAGGGAACTGTGTAATCTTCATACAGTTCTGTTGTATGCTGTACTGTATGACAAAATAGATAATTTTTTATCCCAGTCCCCTAAATAACTCAAATACAGCAGAAGTGAACTTTGACAAAGTGCTGAGAAACTGAATTTCTTTAGCTTCGATGCAGAAGGAAATCTGTTCTGAGTTATGACTTTTTTACAAAATTCAACAGCTGTAGCATTTATATAAAAGTTTAGCTTCATTTGGAAATGAAAAGATAATTTTAAAGAGCAATACTATAAAACGGATTTTCAAAAATCCATTTCAGGTAAAGATACCCTTATTATGATTATGTCACTCTTTCTCATTCTACAGTTGTAATGTGTCCTGTTGTGTACCATAGACACTGATGTAGATGGGGAAATGGATAAACAGGCTTTGTTAAGTCGACCTACAACCTACAACTCTGTTGTCTGCTGCTATGGCATCCAGCAGCACACGGGTTATGGCTACTGGGTGCCACTAATATTAACGAATATGGGAAAGGGCAATCTGCCTGCTCTTGAATTGTCAGACAATGTAATGAAGAGTACTTTTCATTTAACATTAATTTATAGTTAGCATAGAGAACATTTTATAGCCTTACAGCTGTATGCCATAAAAGTTTTTTTTTCTTCAACTGGAAATAATGATTTTAATGAGAACAGTAATTAACAGCACTTTGAAAGAGTCTGCCTCACTTAAAGGTACAGATTACCAATTTGCCTCACTTAAAGGTACACATTACTCTTAATTAGTATCAGTTTTATAGTTCAAATTGTGTGCTCCTATTTTCCTTAGAGTTTTATTTTTTGTTGGCAATATCATACACATTGGTTTAGTATTGAACAAGTTGGGTAATTCCCAGTCATCATGAATCAACACATTACCTGTCTGTGCTAATCTCAAGGGATAGTTACACCATACTGTTCAGAGTTTTCGCTTTCTATTAATGGTGAATTATATTGGTATGAAAGATGAAAGAGTTGTCATAGTTGCACACAGAAGGGAGCCTAACTCTGTAATAGTGGTAGTCGTATCAAGTAATTGTATGTTCTACCTCTACATATTAATGCCTAGTATAAGGTATGGTCAACAGTGTTATAATGCTGCAATGTAATTAGTGTGCAAAATCTCAAATAAGGTTACTATAGGCCCCACTCCAAATTATCCTAGGGGAATAAATCATGTCCCCAAACCACAGATCATCATTTCTTTTGAAAACTATTAAACTTTTTTCCAATGTAATTTTAAGAGGCAGATTATTTCATCTATTACTTGCTGTAAAGTAGAAGTAATTTCTATATATACTTGAATTTAAAACTTCTAATATTGCCATCTTACTGTTATTTGTTGTAAATTTGTCCTGAGTTACAAATTCCACTTCCAGGGTGGTTTCTACTATTTCGCTGTTAAAACATTTGTGTACTCATTATAAATCTCCTTTATAAGACCAACAAAATATAGAATATAGAAATATAGGTTAACTCATTACAATATTACCTAATAACTTAAATTATTAAAACCTTAAATTCTCCTCGTTAAAAAAAAAAAAAAAGAACACTTTTTCTGTCTTAATCATTTCCAGTTTTGAGTATGTACAGAGCCTACTTCCATGCTCCAGAACAGGTTAACAATAGATTTATACACTGGAATCATAACTTTTTCATCTCCTGAAGACATAACTCTATATATATTGTTCTCATGAGAGTATAACAACGTTTCAGCAATTTATTTATATGACTTGAATGTTTTATAGGTTCATAGGTGGTTGCTAGGCTAATGGCCCTAGGGCCTTTACAAGCCTAGTCATTTAATACCAGTCTTCCGTAATTGACCCTTGTTAGGTGGTTTGATTGTTTGCTGAATTAATCTATAAATAGCACCAGCTGCTCCTTTCCATGAGGGACATAGGTGCCACTCCAGGTATGAATTTACAGTCTCCCATCCAATTGTCCAGGTTGCACTTAAATAGGGTAATTGAGGAGCTCTGCTTAATGTGAATTGAGAGTTTATTTCAGAGTAGTGGCAGTCTCTGGGAGAAATCTGTCTCTCCAGCATGTTTTGTTTAAGTCACAGGCTAGGTTGAGATCTCTAGAGCAAGTAACTCTTATCCCATTTGATTTGCAGAAGTGCAGCATTTCCATTAGGGCAATGTCAGAGACTGCAAAAAAACGAACCTCACCAACCAGTTCAAATACACCAATCCAAGCGCCTGTACTCGGGCAGAACGTGCAATTTGTTAAACAACGTGAAAATCACGACTTCAAGAACGCAAAGTAGCAGTTTTGCTCAAAAACACAGTTTTAATGTGTAAAACCAAATACATCCAAGTGATTAAGCGCTTTCATCTGTCGCAGACAGATTTCATCAGAACCAAGCTATCAGTCTCAATCTCTGACGTTAGAGATTGAGACTGATAGCTTGGTTCTGATGAAATCTGTCTGCGACAGATGAAAGCGCTTAACCACTTGGATGTATTTTACATTAAAACTGTGTTTTTGAGCAAAACTGCTACTTTGCGTTCTTGAAGTCGTGATTTTCACGTTGTTTAACAAATTGCACGTTCTGCCCGAGTACAGGTGCTTGGATTGGTGTATTTGAATGTCAGAGACTGCTCTGTAGGCCAGGTACAGGTTGCCTCTCTGCAGCCTGTAGGATACAGAGTATAGCAGCAGAGCTTTCAGACTTTCAGTCTTTCCCTTTAGGTCATGTTTTGAAGTCTGTGACTTTTCTTGGTCAGGAACCTCTGTGGTCTCTCCAGCTACTGCAGGCGTCTGGTGAGGTACACGCAAAAGGGACCATTGTACTCTGTTATTGATCTGATAATGGTGGAGTACAGAGGAGTTATAACATCCTTGGTCTTGGATGCAATGCCCTTACATAAGAGGTGTGCAATGTAAAAGTCTTTCCTTACCACTGTGGAAACATGGTGATTGAATTTTAGACTGCTATGAACTTGTGTTCCCAAGTCACGCATCACTGGGTTCAAGCTTATGGAGATGTTACCTATACTGTAATTTGCAGGGGCTACCGATTTGCCAAAAGTGACAATGATTCACTTTTTTGCATTTAGTTTTATGCCATAAATTTGGCACCAATCATTTGTCTGTTTTAACTCCTCCTGTAATATGCTAATGTATTTGAGGGATTCAGTGACTGCTCCCAGTTTGCAGTAATCTGTGAACTTGGTAAGCTACAGTCCATCTATTTTTTGCTTGGACTTCTGAGAAATAGATTCCAAAAATTAGAGAGCCCAGCACACAGCCTTGTGGCACCCCACTGGTAATTGTTCAACTGGTAAAGGTGGAAACCCCAGCTTTGAGACTATGGGTTCTGTTGGTGAGCCAGTGGTCTAACCATCTAGTAACATATGGGTTAATCCCCAGCTGGGAGAGTTTATCAATGCTACGTGAGTTGGGGATTGTGCTGAAAGCCTTGGCTTAGTCAAGATAGGCAGTATGTATTGCTTTGCCTTTAACCATGGCTTTGTTGACATTCTCGAAGAAGTCCACCAGGTTTAGTAAGCAAGATCTAACCTTAACAAAGCCAGTCTAGGCTGGATTGAGAGTTTGAAGGTTGCCTATGTCTTTGTTGATAAGGCTCATGATGATTCTTTCAATGGCCTTGTAGATAGGGCTGGTTAGCTTATGGGGTATATAGTTCCCAGGGTTGGTTGAGGGACCCCCTTTGTGCAAGGGGATTACAGTTGCTGTTCTCAGCTCTGCTGGAACAAAGCCAGTGCTCAGTCCATAGTTAAAGAGAGTGCCAAGTGGATCCACTAGGTCATGTTTTAAGTTGTTTACTAAGCAGCCTGGGATGTTATCTAGTCCCATGGAGGTAGTGTTTTTGATCTTGGAGAATGTGGATATGACTTGCTCATTAGAGATACTGGGGAGAGGACAGGTGTCAAGTATGCTTTGGGATATGGCTGGTGGGGACAGGGGGTGAAGTTTTCACCACATCTGTCAGCTAACACGTTGGCAGTTTCCTCAGGGTCAATGTGAGTGGTACCATCCACTACGAGTTTGGCACATAGCTGGGTATTCCCTTTTAGATCTCAGACATAGCTAAAGAATGCCTTATGATTGTCTTTAGCTAGGGAAGCTAATTTAGCCTCATAACTAGCTTTAGAGGATGTTACCAGATAGGACAACTTGGTTTTGATCCTGACAGGTACAGCAGAGTCAATACAGTTGTTTAAGTGGTTATACAAGGCATTTGTGTACTCCTCTACATAGGAGTCACTGTTGGCTGTGTTAGCAGTGGTTTTGAAACATTTCAAACCATTATTTAGTACGCTACAGTTTGTTTTGGAGAAGTTTCTCATTTGTATTACTCCTGTGGAGGTCTTCAGGTCTGACTGTCACTTTGAATGAGACAGATTTATGGTCTGATCTTACTAGGGAAGGCCGAGCATAGGGGGTAGTGCAGTGACCCCCATAGTGGTGAGTAGTAAGTCCAGAACATTTGAGCCCCTTGTGGTTTGCAGACTAACTGTTCCAGAGCATTTGTATTAACAAAGTCCAGGAATGTCAAGACAATCGAGCTTGTGCTCATGCACATCGTCCACTCCATAGAATGATAGTTGAAATCTCCCATAACCAAGGTGTTTGGCTGTATAGTGAGTGATTCAAGCAAGTCCATCTAGGTGTTGTGCTTCTCATGGTTCATGGTGGGGGACCTATAGATAGCAATGATGTGGCAGGGTATTTTACCTATAGTTATTTGGACCTGGAGTAACTCAAGAGAGTCGTACTGTTTAACCAGTCTTGAGGTATCTTTGGATTTAATGAAGATGGATACACCTCCAACTTTTGTTCTTCTGTGCTCGTTTTGAATTCTGAATGTGTGGAAGGCATTGAATCCATGCATGGCCAGGGTTCTCTCTGCAGCCTTGACCAAGTCTTGGTGATTGCATAGACATTGGCATCTTCCAAGGTGAGGAGAGTTTCCAGGAGGTGCACTTTCTTGTTTAAACTACTAACATTAAGCAGCATATCCAGGAGGCAAGCATCTTTGCCAGTATTCAAAAGCCTAAAGGAGAGAGATGAAGACCATCTCTGGCAAAGCAGTGTGGTCTGTCGACCATGTCTTTCTAGGCTGACAGATACTGTATCCCCCTGGATTTATACCAGAAGCTAAGCCAACTGCTGAAGTCTATCAGTTTTTGTTTATATTGTGACATCATCCTTGCTGAAAGTAGAATGCTGCTTAGGACTAGGGACATACTTGCCTGGGACACATAGTCTTAGAGTTCAGTTATATATCTCTTCATAAAGTCCAGGGAGGTACATCGCAAGTCATTCACCCTAAAAAATGTACTATGACAGAGTCATAATGGTAATTTTTGTTGCGTGACTTGAGTGTGTGTATGATTTGATAGATACTGGTGCCTGACAGGCAGCTAACTCTGGCCTTCTCCTTGTCCAGGCTGGTGACAGGGACATCTGTGTGTCTCATTATGGAATCTCCTATGACCAGGACATTTGGTTTTGAGGAGTTCAGCCTTAAGGGCTTATTTGCTGAGACACTGATGTGTGAGTGTTTATGTCTAGTATATTTTGGTCATGCTCTAGTATGTGTGAGTTGTTTGCACTTGAAAGATCTCTGGTCTTTTGTTAGACTCCTAGTGAGTACCTGCAAGTATGTGGGTTTATGTGTTATGACTTTATCTTTTATGGCAGGTGAGGTATGTTTGTGTGCTGACAACCTGTTTGATATCTTGTTTATTGGAGCAGAACAATAATGAAATGCAACAGCCCAGCACAAACAAGGTTACTGTTTATTAGATTCTAGCAGTGCCTCTAACCCTAAATTGGACTTGAATTCTTGGCAAAAAAAAGACATTTGCATTCCAAGAAAATTCAATGTCTGATAATTTTATTAGAACTGACAATGCCAATGCTACATATTTTTACAGATATATATGCTGAAATATAGGACTTTAGATACTGATAATATCTACTTAAAGGACTGTATAAATAAATATATGGTACCAAAAGGTTTAAGAATGTGGAATTATCTGAATAATGTTAAAGAGGGATCGTACTTCCACAAGGAGCTTATTGGCATATTTGGCAGAAGTGGCATGGAACTTTTTAGGGCACTGATAAAAAATGTGTAGAGTTATAGGAAGGAAAATTATGATGCTAGGGAATATGTTGACAGAAAATGTCAAGTGATGGTTAACTGCAAGAAAAGAAAATTGGAAAGGGATAGAATAGAATATTCTGTTACCTGAAACCAAGGGGTACGTTAACCATTTATTGAGGGAATTTTTTTTACTAGAAATGGTAATGTAAATGATGACAGTTCTTTTAGAAATAATTTTGTTGAATTAAATGATTACGAAAACCATGATCAGAGGTTTAATTATCATGACCCTTTAGAGTATCCCCCCTCCGTAGATTAGAAAGACTAAGAAGCAAGTACCCCCAGGGGTACACTTACAATCAAAGGAGGGGGAGAAGCAGTGGTGATAGGGTATCTTCATGGTTGTGATGATGAACAAATTTCATGGGATGGTTCTAGAATGACCCTGCAAGGGTATAACATTTTTAACTACAGTGACATTGATGTGAATAAAGCGCATTTTGGGTTGTTTACTAAAGGATTTAATTTTGTTCCCCAGAAAAAATGTGATGTCAGCAAACTCATCATTGATTTAAAGCTATTTGTAAGTAAGACGAATCTAGAGTTGATTTATAGCAGCAACAATGAAAGTTTTAAAATTAATGAGTTAAAAAGAAAAAGTGTATAAAACGCACCATTGCACCTCCAATTAAAACATTTTGAAGTATTTTTATTTTTATTTTATTTTATTTTATTTAAATTTAATGACCGGAGAAGTCCACTGGGCCAAGAAGAGCCTGTTTTCAGTGGAGGCCAGAGGAGAAAAGCTCAAGAATAATTGCAAGTTACATTTCACATGTTACAAAAGGACATAGTTCATGCAGCTAATTAAACATTTACAGATAATCTCCATGATATTTGCAATTGGCTTGTCACAATGTTACAAAAATGAAAAGACATAATTCAATACAGAAATTTCAACATTTACATAAAGTGAATATTTTTGTTATAAACTCAATTGTAGGTTTAACATTTCAAAATATATAGCTACTATTAGTTGAAAATGAATTAAGAAAAGGGGTTAAAATAACAAGGAATGCTCAAATTTATCACCCGGTGAAAGGAATGTTATGGAAGATTTTAGAAACAAGTTTACTAGAGTAATGCAACTGGATAAGGGGGTGGAACAGTGCTTATGAACAAAGTGGATTATGAATCAAAAATGATGGTACTACTGGATGATGGTGACAAGTATGTAAGGGTTTCCATCAATGAAATCAATATCGCTTATAAACTTATCTATGTGATTCTGAATGACTTATTACTTGAGGGGCTTATTGATAGGGAGACCTTTTTGTTTTTGCATAATGATAAACCCAGGGCGCTGTCTATTTTTGTATACCCAAAGTTCATAAGGATGCCTTAAACCCCTCATTGAGACCAATCGTTTCAGCTGTGGGCTCAGTCACTGCCCCCTTGGCAAAATGTTTGGATATAAAACTGAAAGGGATTTCTTTGGGTGACCAAAACATTTTGAAGGACTTCTGGGACTTTCTTAGGTGTGTAAAACCATGTCTATTCCATCAACAGTTATATTTTGTAACTATAGATGTGGCAGATCTTTTCAGCTGTATTCCACACCAAGAAGGGTTGAGGAGGTTTGAGGAAGCACTCACGTTATTTGCTAATTTAACCCACAATGATTTCTGCCTTAGTTTGACATTAATTGATGTGGGTTTGAAAAATAATTACATCTTTTTTGAGGAAGAGTCATTCCAGCAAAAGAGTGGAGTGGCTATGTGGAGTGGCTATGGGGGCAAGTTGTGCCCCCGTAATGCAAACCTGATATTGATGGCATGGAAACACACATACATAGTCAACTCAAAATATAAAGGTTTTTGGAGTCTTTATAAGAGGTTTTTGGATGACATCATGATCTTTTGGGTAGACATGAAAGAGAAGTTAGGTGGGTTTTTGGAGTATATATCAGGAACTACTACTTTCCTAAGCTTTACTCATCATATCAAAGACCATAGGGTAAATTACCTAGATGTCACTCTAAGTAAATACGAATGTGGCTTCAAGTCTAGAGTGTACTGGAAACTAATGTACTCTAAATCCTTGCTGCACTATACTAGTTCCCATCCCTAGCAACAGAAAGTAGGGATAATCAAGGGGCAGTTTGTACGCATCTGCAGGATGTGTTCTAATGATGAAGAATTTAGGGATGAGAGTAATATTTTAATTAGAATATTTTTGGAAAGAGGATACACCAATGATGTAATTACCAGAATTTATAATGATATGGTAAAGGGTAGGATAGACATATTTAAACCAAAATGAGGTGAGGAATCAATAGGCTTAGGAACACAGGTTTATGACAAAGCAGAGTGGTCGGATACCATTGGGGACCAAGGCTTTGAATGAGCTTTTAGAACAGAGTTTAATGGAGACTTGGGGGTCATTAGAAAAATTTTGGAAAAGGAATGGCAGAGGTTTGCCAGTTTGTCTGACTTGGGGGGCATTTTTGATACCCCACTTAGGTTCATTTATAGTCGAGCATCCAATGTTAAGGAATTTCTAGAGAGAGCCAAACAAAAACTTATCAGTACACGAAAGGTAGGCACTTTTAAATGCGGTTCTTGCCCACAATGTAGATTCATTAGTAAAAAAAATAGTTTAATTTTAGAAGCTAAAGACATATATTGTGTTCGTAGCACTTGTGATTCTAGTGGCTTGATATATCTATATATATATATATATATATATATATATATATATATATATATATATATATATAGCCTTATGCAACAAGTGAACTTCATTTTATGTGAGTGTGAGCAAGACCAAAAGAAAATTGAGGAAGAGAATTTATATGGGATGTATATTATATAAACACACTCTTTCCTGTACAGAAGCAAAGTATAATTTTTTTGTATTGGAAGAAATAGTTAAGGACCTAAGGGGTGGGCCATGGGAGACTCGAACAGAGTACAGATAAGTTTACTGGCAAATATTACTGAAAGCTAATACGTCCCCTAGTCTCAATGACATTATTTCCCTAGCACCAGTCCTGAAATTGAATGTGTTTGTATTACTTTACACCTGCTGGGACCTACAATAAAGAGTATTTATTGAAGCTGCTTTTTTGGTCTATTTTGTGCCATTTCTCTTGGTTTTGAGTCTTGTTTATTGGTACATAACAGCATTGATTTCAATATCATAGTATAGTTACATCTATCACATACTGTATTTGTTTGCTATAGCAGCAAATGGTTGTCAGAATACATGAGGCAATTACTACATTGCCTCAGGATGCCCTTATCAATCGGGTTGGTTGGAGAAATGCTGGGGACCTGACTGTCCATTGTAGCAAGCTAACCCAGAAATACTGTTAGGGGGTGGGCAATTTAGATCAGCTTTTGCTCTTGGGTTAGCAATGGGGCTTATTCTATTAAAGATTAGTGATTAAAAAGTGTGGCAGTTCTGCTCAGTGCTCAGCTGAGTTACCTGCAGTGTAGCAGAGAAGCCAGGAAGGGTTCCACTGACTGTTCTCTATGGAAAAAGTTGTATCTAGGCAGTTGCATCTACAGTACACCGCTAACCCCTATTACACAGTGAGCAACTGCGTGCAAATGTGAGGCTTTAATACAAGTGAATTTAAATACTTTTAATACAAACTACCAATAAGAAATCCCCACACAGAGCCTTATTCCAGCAATCCCCAATTCAGATAGGTCCTGAGCTACACACTTCTGCCACAAGGGTGCAGGGAGGCCCTCTTCATGTAAGGTGGCTGGTTTTAGTGCTCAAGTGATACCAAGCAGTCTAGATTCAGCAAGTCTGAATCTAGCTTATGCTAGTTAAGGCAGAAATAGCAATAATACAAAGTGTAGAATGAAGCAGTCACAGCAGCAAAAAGCAGGAAAAATGAAGCAGCAGTTCACAATAAAATACAGTTCTCAAAGTGCAATACAGGCCAAAATTATACTTGTTTTTAGAAGATTTCAATGGATGCCTTGGTTCTCTGTCCGGATGCACTCCAGAGCTCTGGCTAAGAAGACCAAACTCCGAGCAGCTCTGGTAAACTTTGTAGATGACAAACTTTTCTAATGTAAAATAACTGGTTTGGAACCCAGGTGCTTAAACCAGAACTAAGACACTTTCAGAATAACAGAGATAATAAGCCTTCAACCAGCAATTCCCAGTTTAGAAGGGTGTAGGCCAGTGATGGCGAACCTTTTGGACTTGGTGTGTCAAAACTTCAGAAAGTGCCTAACTTGACTTTGCTGCCATGTTGTCACCCCCCCCAAAAAAAATAAAATAAATAAATAAAAATAAAACAGGATAGCTCTCAATACATAAGGGATAAATCTCAACACAATCAGGGACAAATCTAGAAATAAGAGACATGGACAGTTTTAAACTATTAGCACTATTAATGTAAGACACTGACAGAAAAATTGAATGTGAATTAATATATATTTTCTGAAATAAAACAAGTCTATATATCTAATTAGTGTCATTAAGTGTAAAAAGTCACTAGTTTTAGAAGGGATTAAGAAGGAAAGTTGAGAGGAATGTAAAACAGCACATGCTTAGAAATGCAGACTACATCCCTTTGCAGAAGTGTAACCATGAACAGAAAACAATGTCAGCACTGCCCTTTGCAGACTATTGAGACGGTATACCGAAATAGTCTTTGAGGTTAATAACTTCCTTACCTCTGTAGCAGTGTTGTTGAAATGGTTCCTGGCACTAAATAACTCAATGCACTTCACACAAGCAATGAATGTAAAAGCAGTTTCTTTGGTAACTTAGGTGTTGTTGAACACTGGCATGTCACCCAAAACATCATGGCATGTCTCTTTTGACACACGTGTCATAGATTTGCCATTACTGGTGTAGGCTATCCTCCCCTGCCACAAGAGTTTAGACACCAAACCTTTCTAATGCAAAATAACTGGTTTGGACACCAAGTGCTTAAATCAGAACAAAGACACTTAGACCAACAGCCACAATAAGGCTTCACCAGCTATTTCCAGCTCAGAAGGTTGGAGGCTACCTTCTGCTCCCACAATAGTGTAGAACACAAACCTTCTTAATGCAAAATAACTGGAATGAAGTCCAACCGCTTAAACCAGAAATAAGACACTTTTAGAATAACAGACACAATGAACCTTCAACCAGAAATGTCCAACTTAAAAGGGTGTAAGCTACCTCTCCTGCCACCAGAGTATAGACCACAAACCTTCCTTATGTAAGATAAATAGTTTGAAGCTCAAGTGCTTAAATCAAAACTTAGAGGCTTAGAATAACAGTTACAATGTAATCAGGCTTTTAACAAGCAGTAATAATTTTTAAATTACTTTCAATAGACATTTAGACATGCCTGGAGGTGTGGGCATTAATGATAAGTACTGTAGCTGTTACCTTGTAGAATGTTTAGTGCTGGTAGCACTTTTGTGTGCTTCAATAATTGCTGCAAGATGTCTGATAAAGTGCTAGACTAATAAGCTAGTAAAAGTGCAAGAGAGAAGAGAACTAGTAGATCTAAGGGAAAAATTGAAGAGCAGACTTGGCACCAGTCAAAAGCTTACAAACAGTCCTGGATACAGCAAATCTGTATCTGGGCTAGACTAGTTACAGGAAAGGCGGAAAACAAGCGCAAACGGCTTTTAAAACAGAAAGTTGAAAGAGATGGAAAAACTGCCCAAACAGTCAATAAACTAAAATTTCTGGGCCAGAAACCACTCCTCTTGTGGTAGATAGGCTACCTAGTGCTTACCTCTCCCACTGATAAGCTAGAAGGCTTCCCTCCAACACAGAAAGGATTGGTGGGCTCAGAAACTTACATACAGTCCTGGACACAGCAAATCTGTATGTGGACTAGACTAGTTACAGGAGAGGCAGGAAACAAGCTTAGAATTTAGATTTTCTTTTTACAGAAAAGCAGCTAAAACAGCACTAAAAACAATTCAAGTGCAGTCCAAGCTAGCAGACTTGAGTGTGTAGCAGTATTAAAGCAAATACAGTTTAAATAAATGCAATTTATTCAAAATATATTTTGAACTGAATTCAATTATTGTTTTAT
The DNA here is from genome assembly GCF_019279795.1 of Protopterus annectens. Lineage (NCBI taxonomy): Eukaryota > Metazoa > Chordata > Ceratodontiformes > Protopteridae > Protopterus > Protopterus annectens. The sequence continues at coordinate 778,299,636 of NC_056732.1, forward strand.
TCAACTCTGAACAGTTAAAAAGTGCCAAAAAATATACTTATCAGCTGAGAAGTACACTCAGAACACAGGGAGATTCTAGCAAAGTTTTTTTTTCTTTTTATTTAGTAAAGTGGAAAGGGAGAAAGGAAGAGCAGAAGATAATTCAAGGTTAAGAAACTAAGTGGGTTGGCCTTCTCAAATGTTCTCTCTGTATTAGGTAGAATGAGCTAATAACACTAGAGTGGGAGGAGTCTCCCAGATCAAATTTACAGTAGGGGTGGGCAACTGCAAAGCCGCCAAGTATAAGAACAGGATACCAAAAGAAAGGAAGAGTGGGAAACTAAACCAGTTAAATGATGCACTCCTTGGCAGGAAATCAGAAGAAACAAACACAAACAGATGTTTAACAAATGGAGAAAAGTTTCAGTTAATACCTTACACACAGTGAAACTAGCTAGAAATGATTTACAAACAGTGTGACAGTAAAATCCTTATTTATCAGGCCCTGTGAGGCAGACAATTTTAGTATAACCATGCAGATTATTTTATAGCTATAAAATACAGTAAAAAGTATGCAGCAGACAATGAAAGTGCCATAGATATCTATAATAAGCAATAACTAGTAAAAATAAGCAAAATAAACAGTATACTTAGTGCTATATGTCACATATCAGAGTTGTGCTCAGTGCCCTTCCTCCAATTAGCTCTGTGTGAAATGGCAGAAACACTCACAAGGTAACTTCTTAAGTAACAGAAAGTTGAAACCTGTAGCAACTTTAAAAAAAAGCTTGAAAGAACCAATGAGATGCTTACTCCAAGCCATAACCCAGGTAACCCCAATCAGCCAATGACCATAAACACTACACTCTCACTGAAATGCAAAATGGCTTTTGCTAAACTAAGATGGCCTGGAACATGTGCTGAAACATACAGCCTCTGCAAACAAACAACTAGGCCCAGAACACAAGCCTGAATATGGACAATGCTACAGCTACTACCTACACTACTTAGGCAGATAAACACTACATAAATGTTTATCACGGCAAAAAAAACAGCAGTGAGCCTTTAAATGAAGGTTTTAAACAGATAAGGGTGCAAGGAGGCTCTAGAGAATGCTTTTAACTGCAAACAAATCAGTTATATGATATACTCCTTGGCAGGAAATCAGAACAAACAAACACAAACAGATGTTTGCCAAATTGTGAAAATTTCCAGTTAATACCTCACACAAATTGAAACTGGCTAGAAATGATTTGTAGTATGACAGTAAAAACCTTATTTATGTGAGGCAGGCAATTTTAGTATAACTGTGCAGATTAGTTTATAGCTATAAAATACACTAAAAAGTATGCAGCAGACAATAAAAGTACTATAAATGTCTATAATAAGCAATATCTAGTAAAAATAAGCAAAAAACTGGATACTTAATGTTATATATAACAGATCAGAGTTTTGCTCAGTACTCTTCCTCCAATTAGCTCTGTGTGAAATGGTAGAAACACTCACAAGGTAAATTCTTAAGTAACAGAAAGTTGAAACCTGAAACTATAAAAAAAAGCTTGAAAGAAACAATGAGATGCTTACTCAAAGCAGTAGTCTAGGTAACCCAATAAGCCAATGACCATAAATACTACACGCTCACTGAAATGCAAAATGGCACCACATGCTCCAGAGACCTCAACCTCATTACCACAATCAACAGAACATGCTGGAGGGACAGGTTCATAACCCAAAGACTGCCAATGCTATGGAATAGACTTTCCATACATGGCAAGCAGAGCACCACACTGGCTTTTTTTCAAGAGAAATCTTGATGAGTGGATGGGAAATAGAATAGCCTAGTACATACCTATGAACCTATGAAACTATAAGTTTTCCCAAACCCTTATACTGTTTACAGAATAATTAGCACATTTACTTCACATGGGTAATTATAATTGGATTTACCAAAGTGCATGACTTTGATCTTTGCATAGTCTAGTCTAACATCATTTCACAATGCCCATTCACAATTTTTCTAAGTAGCATTGCAGTACTCATTGGTCCCTCACTGAGGTAACTATACTAGCAGTCTCAGCATCATCTGCAAGCCTTTCAACCCAACATAAATCAGGGAAAGTTTCTATGCATCCACAAAACAGAAATGAACCTAATACTCATCAGTGTGGGACATCTCTTTTAACTTTTATCTCCTTTGATCTTAAGCAATGTATACAAATCCTAGCTTTGATATCCTGTAACCAGTTTGCAATCCACCTCACCATGTACCCATTATTTATTTATTTTTTTTTTTAACAAACTTACAAAATTATTAAGTGGCATATAGAAATGAATTCTTGCTAAATCAACAAAGATCACATCAATGGCTATATCCATAACCTGTACTATATTACCATAAAATCTAATTAAATTATTAATATTAATAATTAAGAAATGTATAGTTATCCCCTTTGGGAAAAAAACATGTACCCGTGAATTACCACATAGGTGACATTACACTAAATACCGAAAGTGTGATAAAAGACTTAGGGACACAGGTGGACAGTGGTCTCACCTTCAATGACCACATCACCACAACAGTCAGGAAATCCTTCTGTGTGGCATACCTCATCACTAAGGGCTTTTCATCCAGAAAAAAGGAGGTCATTGTCCCACTGTACTCATCCCTCATTAGACCCATTATAGAATACAATGCCCCATTTGGTATGTACCTCTCAAGACATCTGCAATAACTGGAAAGGCCACAGAAATACCTCACTAAAAGAATCACAGGCCTAAAGCAGATGCCCAATGCTGACCACCTTTAAAAACTCCAGCTATACTCTGTCGCATATCGTCTACTCAGAGGCGATCTCAGCTTAACATACAAGGCCATGTCAAACCCAGAGCTGTTGGACATGCTACACTTAAAGAAATCCTAATCCCTCAGAGTCACATGCTCCAGGGATCTAAACCTTGTCATCACAAGAAACAAATCTTGCTGGAGGGATAGGTTCCTGACCCAGAGACTCCCCAGACTCTTTGGCCCTCTTCAAAAGAAACCTTGATGATTGGATGGGAGAAAGGAAATTCACCCCGAGGATCACATCAGTTGCCCTGCTAGACAGGGGTCCAGGGAAGTAAATAACATCGGAAGAAATAGCCAGACAATTGTTATGGCTAGGCATGTATAGGCCCTAGGGCCGATAGCCTAGTACCAACCTATGAACCTATGAACCGTGACTCTTCCTGCTGTAAACTATTATGATAGATGTAATAAAATGAAAAACTAGACTTGGTTATGAAATTCAATACAGCACTGTTAAAATGTTTCTCCATTATGCTTGTTAGACTCATAGGCCTAAAGTTATCAACTTCATAAAAAGTACTTCCCTTATGAATTGGAGCAATATTAGCATCTTTCTAGGAATTAGGTACATTCTCAGAAATTAATGATTTTTGGAATAATTGAATAAGGAGACTTGATTCACCTAGCAAATCCATTTATGTCATCTAGGGTTAATTCTACCTGCAACAAATGGTAACACTGACATAAACCTGCTGCCATGAATTCCTTCAGGGCTAGAGTGAATACTGTGCACATTTGTTAGCTTATTTCTCCATATTCCTTGAAGAAACTTCAGCAGACAAAACATTAGCATTACTCTTTCCTCGCAAACTCAGCTGTTTAAGCGTAGGGCAGCGGCACGCAAACGGGATCGGAGGGAAAATAATAAAATAAACCGAAAATAATCAGCCTAAGTAAAATCACTATTCTGCGATGCAAGTCAATGGCAGGCAGAAGACAACCTGGCCAGTGAATAGTGGTTGCTAAGGGGAGAGGCTCAGTGTGAGACAAGTAACTATGAATTAGCAGGCACTCTATGCAAATGAGGGGAAGGATAGTGAATCCTAGTTTTCCCCAACATGTGAATCAGGTCCCAACAATGCAAGAGTAGGAATAGCTTGGTGCAAGCTTAGGAGTTAGGTGACATCATGGGGGGTGTTTCAGGCATACTGTAAGTGGATTGGAGCCCTGTGGCTCAGGTTTGCTCCTAGCTTAGCACAGCTAAGCTAGGGGGTGTGTGTCTAAACTTGCTTAGCATTCTTTACAAAGCCCAAGCGGTGTGCACGTCGCGCACTGGGTTTTATAGGAAGAAAAAAAGAGGTTAAACCAGGAAATAGCAGTAGTGTGCACATTTGAGCACTCTGCTTGTGTGGTGTGCACACAGGCTTAAACAGGAAGGCAATGGGAAGGGAAAACAGCAGTATGAAGGTAACCAAGAAGAACTAGCTTAGCGGCCAGGTGAAATGTATCAGAATCAGCCAATTACACAGGCAGCAGACCAGCCCAGCCCAGGAGACTACTATAAACTAAGCAAACACCTTCCCCTCTGGTTTTTCCCACACTCTACACCACCGGCGTAAACAAGCTGTGAACTTTTAACTCTCACAACAGCAAAATGATAGGGGCTGCAATAGCTATCATACAACTTGTGGAAGAGGCTGAGGGTGGTAAGGATGTGAATGCTGTCTACCAACCCACAGTGAGAAGATGGAGAAGAGTGTACAGACCCAGGGTAACCTACCAGGGGGCTACATGAGCTGGAGATAGTAGAGTGCTATAGGGTGGACAGGGACCTCCTACAGCAAATTGTTGAGCTGTGCCAGCCACACCAGTCACACAGAACTAAAAGAGGGGAACCCATCCCAGTGGATACCAAGGTATGTGTAGGCCTAAGAATACTAGCTACAGGTACCTTCCAAAGGCCAACTGGGGATATGATGGGGATTTCACAGGCATCAGCAGCCAGGGTACTCCACCAGTTCCTGGATGCCATGTCAGCACATGTCGGTGAGCACGTATATTTCCCCAACACCCATGAGATGCTGGCCAGCAATAGACAACTGCTCCACAAAATAGCAGAATACCCTGAGGTAGTGGGTGCAATAAACTGCATGCAAATATGCATCAAAGCACCACCCGATGAGCGGGGTAAGGACTACATCAACCGCAAGGGTTTCCCCCTCCATCAACTGCCAGGTCATGTACGATGCCCAGGGCATAATAATGAATGTGTGTGCTGGCTGCCCTGGAAGGCAATAAACTGCATGCAAATATGCATCAAAGCACCACCCGGTGAGCGGGGTAAGGTCTACATTAACCGCAAGGGTTTCCCCCTCCATCAACTGCCAGGTCATGTACGATGCCCAGGGCATAATAATGAATGTGTGTGCTGGCTGCCCTGGAAGGTATCACGATTCCTACATCTGGCATCTGATGCAGCTGTACCAGAGATTTGCCAATGGGGACATCCCTCACAGTCACCTAGTGGGGGATGTTGGATACGCACTGGAGCCGTGGCTGATGACACCCATCAGAAATGCACGCACACCCGAACAAGAAGTCCATAATGAAGCACATGCACAGACCAGAATTATAGTAGAGCATGTGTTTGGGATGCTCAAGTCACGGTTCTGGTGCCTGGACACATCCGGTAGAGCCTTGCAGTACTCACCAGCTACATGTACCCAAATTGTCCATGTATGTGCCATGCTACACAATATGATCCTGTGGAAACAGCTGCAGCAGGAATGCAGGGCCACACAGCCCCCATAACATTGCCAAGGCCTGCACTGGCACTGAGTGACTCAGAGGAGGAACAACCTGAGCCTGCCCAGTAGGCAGAAGAAGGTGTGCCAAGTACGCCCTGGTCTTGGCAAAGGGGCAACGCATAGCACATACACTGACACAAGGAGGGACCCAGGGAATAACACCTCTCTCCAACTCTCACATACAGTAAAAGGGATGCCAAACATTACACTACCTGTGCCTAACCATGTGTAGGGAGTGTACTATGTGCATCCGACATAGGCAGCCCTGCAGCACCACCCTCAATATTGGGACACCCACAAGGTAAGTGACTCATACATGCCAGTCAGTGGGGGGAATCACATACCCAACAACAGTCACAGCCAGCAGGACAGGTGTAGACAAACACAAAAAAAGGCTGTGCTTTGGCCTCTGAATGAGGCCTATGGGTAACCCCCCCATGCCTACACAGACACACCACAGCAGGTCAGGCAGTGGGATGTCAGTTCTGAAGGGTAGGAAGTCAGAAACTAATATGTAGGCAATTAAAAGCTAAGATCTGTAGTACATTGGTATGCCTGTAGCCAGCACGATAGGTAAGACTACAGACTGAAATGATGTACCCGACATACCAGTACAGTCCTAGCAAATGTGTACAAGTGTCAGGTGTGCCCCCCCATCCAATGCAGAAATGTAGTCACAGTCAGGTGTGCCCCGCCCCCAATCCTGTGTAGACATGTAGAAATAGACAGGTGTGCCCCCCCCATTCTATGTAGAAATATAGTAAAAGTTAGGTGTGCCCCCCCCCCACAATCCTGTGTAGAAATGAAGAAATAGTCAGGTGTGCCTCCCCTTCCCACATGGACATATAGTAACAGTCAAGTGTGCCCCCCCCCACAATCCTGTGTAGAAATGTAGAAATAGAGAAAAACCACGAAAAACTGGAACACAGCAACACTTTATTCCGGTACCTCGGCAGAATGCCTTCAAAGGAATAAATTACAATCACAGGTTTCATCTATTTATACTGTGCATGAGGTAATAAATCAATTAACATAATTTAATTACAAGAAATTGCCACAAATTACACAGAGAATTAAAGAGACATTCCCAATACCAAGAAAAGTAAATAACTATTTCATCTAAATACATATATAAATGCATATATAGAATGTCTAAATATTTATAAAATGTCTAAATATTTATAAAATAGACAATAAATTACACCTTAAACTTTTTAAACAATTAAAGACATTAAATTATTAAATGGTGAGGTTAACCTCCAAATTCATGCCCCTGGGTTTCAGGGTGCCAAATTTTAAGATGAATTCACTCTCCAGCTTTAATAAATTTTGTAAATAATTTATGCCATTCTTAAATTTTGGTTTGGCTAAGGCACAAAAAGTTAATGAGTCCATATTCCCTCTGTGAATTGTATTAAAGTGTTCTGAAATGGGACTATCCAATCTGACATTACGTATATCGCCCATGTGGAAATGTAGAAATAGTCAGATGTGCCCCCATCCTATGTAGACATATAGTAACAGTCAGGTGTGCTGCCTCCACAATCCTGTGTAGAAATGTAGAAATAGTCAGGTGTGCCCCCCATCCCACGTAGACATATAGTAACAGTCAGGTGTGCCCCCCCCACAATTCTGTGTAGAAATGTAGAAATAGTCAGGTGTGCCTCCCCATCCTACGTAGACATATAGTAATAGTCAAGTGTGCCCACCCCACAATCCTGTATAGAAATGTAGAAATAGTCAGGTGTGCCCCCCACAATCCTGTGTAAAAGTGTAGAAATAGTCAGGTGTGCCCCCCATTCCACGCAGACATATAGTAAGTCAGGTATGCCCCCGCCACAGTCCTGTTTAGAAATGTAGAAATACTGAGGTGTGCTCCCCATCCTATCCAGAAATGTAGTAATAGTCCATGCTAAATGATCGACGGATACCCTGCAGAGACGGCATGCTACCTGTAGGTGTACATCACAAAGGTCAGCACTGCAGTACAAACTACCTGGACTCAATCCACACATTCAATACAGATGGCCATACTAGGCATGTCTACACACTTAGAGGAATGAAGGCAATGTCAGTCAACAACATACTGAAAGGTCATAGTGGGCATGCTCACACACTTAAACACATGAAGGCGATGTCTGCAAACACCAGTGGACCAGACATATCTGGCAGCCGCAGATGTTAATGCAGACACTCCTCAGTATGCACCACACATGCTTTGCACACACAGTGGCTAGGAATACAGGCATATATGTAAGGACAACACACTATAATAAGCCAAAGATAGACATACATAGATGTGTGGAAGAGGGTGACTGTGACCAGGAGCCATCCAGGGCTCTCCCACCGAGCACACAGCCAAAGGGCCACAACCACACTAGGGTCTGATGTCACACACTGCTGATACTAGCCACCAGTATCTGTCACCATTACAGAGTATGTGGTGCACATGCTAGCTGTGCAACATGACTGTTGAAGAAAGTAGTCATCTAGAAGCTGTATACATGTACCTGTGGAATATGACCCAGGTTGTGCCCGCATGTGGCATGTCAACCCCTAGATGAATGGGTTATGGCCCATATACACACAGTACCCTCCCCATAGCCCCTCTATGACAAGCCTTCTGAGGTCATCTACTGTGAAATACACCTTTGGAAGAGGGGAGAGGTGTATCCAAGTAATCTCTGTGGTGCATCCCATAACTGTGCACTACTGTAGTATGATAAACTAGTTAGGTAGGAGTTCTAACCCCTAGCCTTGGCAACTCTGTGTGTGTGCATGCATGTCTGTCTGACTCCGTCAGTGTATAGAGCAATGCTTTTTAGGGTAGCCACACTCTCTACAATTGATATGCTCTACTTTGGTAAGGCTGCTGATGTCATCCACCTAGAAATACATCCCAGGAAAGTTTGCATCCCAATATTCTCCATGGCGTGTCCCATAACTGTGTACTGTTGTAAAGTGATAAAAAGGTAGGAGTTCAATTCCCAGCTGTAGCAACTGTGTTTGTGTGTCTGTCTGTGTAGAGAGCAATGCATTTTAGGGTAGTCACACTCCCTACAATTCAAATGCTCATCTTTGGCAAGGCTGCTGATGTCATCCACCTTGAAATACACCTCTGGGTAGCTGTAGCCCTTAATCTCTGTAATGTGTCCTGTAACTATGACCTGCTGTAGTGTGATAAATTAGTTAGGTAGCTGTTTTAATCCCAGATATGGCAGGTGTGTGTGTGTGTGTGTGTGTGTGTGTGTGTGTGTGTGTGTGTGTGTGTGTGTGTGTCTGTCTGTCTAACTCTGTCTGTGTAGAGAACAATGCTTTTTAGGGTAGTCACACTCCCTACAATTCAAATGCTCATCTTTGGCAAGGCTGCTGATGTCATCCACCTAGAAATACACCTCTGGGAAGCTGTAACCCAGTAATCTCCATAGCGCATCCTGTAACTGTGTACTGTTGTAGTATGATAAATTAGATAGGTAGCTGTTCTACTCCCAAACATGACAGGTTTGTGTGTGTGCCTGTCTGTGTAGAAGGCAATGCTTTTTAGAGTAGTCACACTCCATGCAATTTGTATGCTCTACTTTGGCAAAGCTGCTGATGTCATCCATGTAGAAATACACCTATGGGAAGCTGCTGTTCAGTAATCTCTGTAGCACATTCTGTAACTGCGTACTGCTGTAGTGTGATAAGGTAGCTGTTCTACTCCCAAACATAGCAGGTATTTTGTGTGTATTTCTGTCTGACCCTGTCTGTGTAGACAGCAATGCTTTTTAGGGTAGTCACACTCCACACAATGTGTATGCTCTACTTTGGCATGCCTGCTGATGTCATAAATCTAGAAATTCACCTCTGGGAAGCTGTAGCCCAGTAATTTCTGTAGTGCGTCCTATAACTGCATACTGCTGTAATGTGATAAATTAGGTAGGTAGCTGTTCTACTCCCAGATGTGGCAGGTGTGTGTCTTTCTGACCCTTTCTGTGTAGAAAGCAATGCTTTTTAGAGTAGTCACAATCCATACAATTTGTATGCTCTACTTTGGCAAGGCTGCTGATGTTATCCACCTAGAAATACACCACTGAGAAGCTATAGCTCAGTAATCTCCGTAGCATGTCCTGTAACTGTGCACTGCTGTAGTGTGAGAAATTAAGTGGTTAGCTGTTCTATTCTCAGACCTAACAGGTGTGTGTCTGTCTGACACTGTCTGTGTAGTGAGCAATGCTTTTTAGGGTAGTCACACTCCATACAATTTGTATGCTCTACTTTGGCAAGGCTGCTGATGTCATCCACCTAGAAATACACTTCTGGGAAGGGTTCAGCCCAGTAATCTCCTTTGTGTGTGCCATAACTGTGTACTGCTGTAGTGTAATATAGACCTCTGTTAGGTGTTCTATACCCACGCATGTTGGTTGTGGATGTTTTGAGTGTGACTCAATGTCTGTGTAGGGAGCAATGTGTTTTAGGCTAGTCACACTCAGTACATGTCCAATGGCCTACTTTGGCAGGCCTGCTGATGTCATCCAATGTGAAATACACCTTTGAGGAAGAAATTCTCCAGTAATCCCTGTGGTGTGTCCTATAACAGCTCCATGTTATAGTGTAATATAAACCTTTGTTAGGGGTTCTATACCCACGCATGTCCATTGTGTGTGTTTCAATGTCTGTCTGGAAAGCAATGCATTTTAGGCTAGTCACACTCAGTACATGTCCAGTGGCCTATTTTGGCAGTCCTGCTGATGTCATCCAATGTGAAATATACCTTTGGGAAAAGAGTTCTCCAGTAATCCCTGTAGTACGTCCTATAACAGCTCCATGCTATAGTGTGATATAGACCTCTACATTTCTGTTGTGGATGTTTTGTGTGTGTTTCAATGTCTGCATGGGGATAAATGCATTTTAGGCTAGTCACACTCAGTACATGTCCAATGGCCTAATTTGGCATTCCTGCTGATGTTATCCAATGAAAAAGTACTTTTGGGGAAGGAATTCTCTAGTAATCCCTGTGGTACATCCTATAACAGCTCCATGATATAGTGTGATGTAGACCTCTGTTAGGGTTTCTATACAAACACATGTCTGTTGTGAATGTTTTATGTGTGTTTCACTGTCTGTGTGGGTAGCAATGCATTTTAGGCTAGTCACACTTGGCACATG